>NC_090870.1:1878060-1885560 GCF_036669935.1 Montipora foliosa | reverse complement strand
ACAACATTGCAAATATAGTGATGTGAGATGTTGATAACCCATACAGGATGTTTTAGTTTCACTCATTAACTCCTGAACCGCCCCGCACTGACAAGTAAAATCGTCTGGCATTAGACACTGAGTAAAATCATTCACTCCTAGGAGTTAATGGGTTAAAAAAGAATTAAGTTGTTTACCATCTATAAATGAGACTGTGCCAAGAGAGTCAACATTCTGTAAATTTCTAGGTTTTTCATTCCTTGTTCTTTCTATTTTAGAGAGGCCTTGCCATATTTCTTTCTTTTGAGTGATTTCAATTCAGCTACTTCACTTGTTAAGCACACCCTTCAATCTGTCTCATATGTAAGTATACGGAGAAATTTCTTTAAGGGAACTTGTGGTGATGGTACACTTAAACAAATTCAAACTGAAAATGAATTAGAACATAGTTTTGTAATGTTGTGTTTCAGAATGCAGTACATGCCAGGATAGCTGAAAGCATTGCTGGTCAGGGACCTACCATCACTCTCAACACACTTGTTGGAGCTTTGGTTATTGGTGTAGGAACTCTCTCAGGTTAGTGAGTCGTAAAGGCACTTTGCTATGCTCCGACAGTCACCCTTTCACTTATGAGAACATTAAAAATGTACACTTTATTTTAACGTCATTTCATGTAAGTCAAACAATGCTGTATGAATCCTATGAGATAGTGGACAAAGTGTAAATTTCTGCTTTCCCTGGCTAAGTTTGCCCTAACACCATCTTTCATGCTTGCAATTTAATTCACACCTGCACTTCTGAGAGTAATATTATTTTAAGTGATTTCCTGTATATCTTTGCTGGGACAAGTCCTTTGAAAGTGGGTTGTTGCTTTGTCATGATTAATAAAATTAATGTTAGAGGTTTTAATTTTTCCCATTGAAAAATAATTATTTGTATTTAAGGTATTAAATGTGAGTTAAATTTTCAGTAAAAATGGAGTCAAACTGAAACAAAAAATCTTTTGAGAAAATTGTCCTTAATTTTGTAATGGTGACTTGAGTTTCATTAAAGTTCCCTCTCACCCAGGATTGGCTTTCATGTAATAAAACTTCAGACAACTGCACTCAAGCTCTCAAAAATACAGTCAGCAATGTTACCACTGCCTTGGTTGCCAAAGGTGCACACTTTTGTCAAGTCATGTTCTTAAAAGAATATTAATGTTATAGCATTATGTTCTTTTTTTTGTTTATTCCTTGTAGGAGTTGAAGAGTTAGAGACCATTTGTCAGTTTGGTTGTTTGTCTCTTATCACGCATTATGTGATCTTCATGACGTTCTTGCCTGCCTGTTTGTCTTTGTTTCTGGAGGTAAAATAATTAATTGTCACAGTTTGAGTACCCTGCATGATGTTTTTGAGAAGCATTATTTTCATGTGAAAGTTGTCATTTTACAGACCACTTTTTCTATCATTTGTTTAGCTGTCTACAGGAAGGGGACATGGTGATCCAAGATGGCAGTTAGAGTCCACAGGCATCCCTGTTGAAGATTTGGAGCCAAACCCTGTAGTTCAAGGAGTCAAACTTATTATGGTGAAAATTTTGGATAAGGATACTGTTTTATTCTATTGCTACATTCTTTGTTGTTTTGTTTTTTTTTAACTGAAATTTTGTTTTTGTCTGTGAGTTTCTGAGTCAGATTATGGCTTCTTGATTAGTCTACAGGGTTGCTGCTAATTCATGTGCATAGATGGTTCTTCTTGAGAAGTGAAAACAAGGAGGGTTCTGGGGATATGTCAAGTTCTGTGGAGGAAAGCTGGCTAAGGAGGTTAACGTAATATTTAACAATTGTATTTTGCAATATAATTGTATCACAGTGTGTAGCTACCATTTCTCTTTTACCTTTACTGATGTTTTAGAACCAACAGCAGTTATTTCTTTAATAAGAAACTATGGATAGACTGATGTTGTTTTTAAAACAAATAGTTTGGATTGTTAATTCTCTGGGCCCTTAGGAGATTATGATTATGGGTTTAAAAGTGGTTTTGACTTTAAATATTTATTGTCTATTGTAATGACTCATCTGTCTCCCTTTTAAGAATGACACATAGTCACCTAAGCTACTAATGTTTGACTGATCTCTTGCACCATTATCTGTTGTATTTCAATTAATTTAGGATATTTGTGTGGCATGTCGATTCATATTTGGTGTTCTCTTAATCACTCACTGAAAAACTATTTCCCATTGATGTCTTTGTACACATTGTAAAACTTCTTAAAGTGTCGGTTTGACCTAGGTGAAATTGGCGATCCTTATTTTACCAAGGTTGAATACGCACTCAGGTGAATTGAAGAAACATTTCTGGAACCTAAATTAAGCATTAGGGTCAGATTAGGAATAGTTTTGGTTATTATACATGGATATCAATATTGACTTATTATGCAATGGTAAATAATGAAAAGAACTGTACGGGGTTGAGCATGTTCGTTGTTGTAGTGTAATGTTGATGACACAGGACTACAGATCTGGAGGGTCAGAGTTCGAGTACCAGTAAGTGTATTGTATAGTTGTTTGATCCCTTGCCATGTTGTAATGTTGACAAGTTTACAAATACAGAAACTAATAGGATGATCTAAAACATAAAGAAGATTTGTTGAGATGCGTTAAGACAGTGCTTGAGGGAAGGTAAAGGCGTTTCCAGTCATTTTTGAGGGGTTGATAGCTGCTTTAATATTCAACCTACATGTAAGTAAAGAAAGGATCACCAATTAACCTAGGTAAAAACGGATTCAACCAGAGAACAGATTTGACCGACAACAGCTAAACACCCCCCCCCCTTTTTTTTGCCCAGATATTTCTTCACATCATGCCAAGCAAAATGGCACACAAAAGTTTGTTTTTGGTCAAAACCAGAATTTCCTATGAATTTTCAAAGTAGCAAAAAATTGAGGTTTCAAAAACTCATTACCAAGCCACAGAATTTGCCGAAAGGGTATGGGTTGAGTGTTGTTTGTGATGTAAAACCCGGACTTCAATCATTCTGGTTGTGACTTTGGTCAATGCGAGCTAGTCAAAGCTGGTAGCGACTCGTCAGCACAGGCCTCTTGTGTTTCTTCCACATCTGTGGCTTGATCACTTAAGTTTGGCGAGTCTTCAACTTCTAGCTCATAATCTATTTCGGAGACCTGGAACTGGAAACCAAACTGAAGTCATTGAGACTATTTAGTAAATGCCACTGCTCTTAACACAGTAATGTCAGCCGAATAACATCTGCTTTCAAATACTATGTCTTTCGCTTTGTTTGCCCTGTTGCGTATTTCTGAGTTTTATGTCCCTAGTGCCAGTCTTTCTTTCACCCAATTGTGGGGCAGAAAAGCCATATTTCAAAAATTCATAGAAAATTCCAGTTTTGGCCAAAAACAAAAACATTTGCGCCATTTTGCACAGCATGACACAACGATTCATCTGGGCAAAAAGGTTTTGGGGGTTATAGGCTCTTTTAAGTCAACAATGATTATTATCAAGTGAAGCTATGATCTTCGCAGTTATGAGCGCAATTTTTGCAATTGCGTAGAGAAGCCTGAAAAATTCAAGACTTCAACGGGGTTTGAACCCGTGACCTCGGGATTCCGGTGCGACGCTCTAACCAACTGAGCTATGAAGCCACTGACGTTGGGAGCTGGTCATTTGTGGGTTCTAATGGTCCCGTGAGGAATGAATCAATGATGAAATGGTATATGAAATGAATCATATATGAACTGCGGATATGAAATCAAGTGAAGCTATGATCTTCGCAGTTATGAGCGCAATTTTTCAGGCTTCTCTACGCAATTGCAA
This sequence comes from Montipora foliosa, assembly GCF_036669935.1. Classification (NCBI taxonomy): domain Eukaryota; kingdom Metazoa; phylum Cnidaria; class Anthozoa; order Scleractinia; family Acroporidae; genus Montipora; species Montipora foliosa. The sequence goes on along the minus strand of NC_090870.1, from coordinate 1,881,766 downwards.
AAATTGCGCCTCTTGGCAGAGTCTTCCAAAGATTCTGTTTGACCTTATTATTTCGTTCATTGAAGTCTCGTTGCGTGGTGTACCAGACAGACATCTTGCTGTATTATTGGCTTTGAATTTATCTGATAATCATTTCCATTCCTTGCAGGTTTTTAGCTGGAAATACTGAACAGGTAAAACAAGTATTTTAAACTGTTAGATTGTTAAACTTAATAATTATTGCTCACATCAGTGAGGAATGGACAAGCAGATGTTCTAACTTAAGTTGTTTAAACTAGAAGACTGATTTGCTATCCAAAAAACAATACTATTAATGTAGATCATACTGTAGTTGCATTTTATGTCACTTTTCATTTACTTTTCTCCACAGTCAAAGGAATCCATGTTAAACCTTTGACTCCCAATCCGGCCTGAACCGGCTATATATGTACTTTGCATTTTACTCTGTTTAACGCCAGACAATTTTACTTGTCAAGGGGAAACCCCCAGCAGTCAATGGGTTAAACAGCTTTCAAAACCAAATGTACTTGTCTGTAACTGAGGGATGCATTTATTCTTTTTTTTTTCCTTTTGCCAAAAATTTTTTCTTTTTGGGGTTGGTAAGAGTGTCAACTATCTTATTGAGGAAGCTAAGAATATTGTAAATGTAATAAAAATGAAGTACTGTGTGGAAGCATCAGTTGACATTTTGCTAGGTGGTTTACACATCCCCAGTGCTCAAAGTTTACCAGGTGACTAGTTTTTGGTAAAATGAACAGGTTGGTTTCCCAAAGAAAAAACAATGGACAATCCAACCAAAAATAGAAAATGTATTACATAAGCAGCACCTGACGGTTTTCTGTGGTCAATGTCTGATAGTAGCATGAAGTTAACAATAATTAATTTGCCACAGTTGAGCATTTTCCTATGTTTTGAATATCTCTGGCTTTTTGCAAAAAATTGTCAGATAGGAAAATTCACATGTAGCTAGCTGGCGATGGAAATCGAAGACTCCATTTTGAAAATGCTAAAACTCAGACCCAGACTTCCACAAAAAAATCACAGGCACACTCTTAGAAGTATGGGATACTCAAGCTCCAACGCTATGAGATTTACGGTAGGCCCTGTCCACACAAATGTGTTTTCGAAAACCTCCCTTTATATATGACCTTCTACACTGAAACAATCGAGAAAGGGTGTTTCCAAAAATGGAGGTCAACGAAAATGGAGGTTTTCAAAAACGCTTTGGAAAGTGGAGACTTTTGAAAATGGAGTGTGGACTGTGAAAAGGGAGGCTTTCGAATACATGTGACGTCATAATCATAATTATGCATGCCTCACTTTCCCGCACACCAAGATGAAAAACAAAGCCTGGTAACAGAAACTGATCTTTAGATCTCCATTTTCAGTCTCTTGTGTGGACGCAGGTCTTTTTATCCGTTTTCAGATACCCAGGGCTTTTTGAAAACTGAGGTTTTTGAAAACACATTAGTGTGGACGGGTCCTTAATCGTAGGGGTTTCCCATTGGGCAACCAAGCATTTATCAGGGCTACCAAACTTTATATGGGTTTAGTTGACTGCTTTTTAAACAGGGACAACCTGGAATTTTTTTTAATTTCGAGCATTGCATTCCACCCAAGAATCTTAGAATTCAGTGCATATTATATATTATGGAATTTTGAAACCTTTTGATTGCTTGTAATGAACTGCTTTGCTTGATTTTGTGTGCATCGTTTTTTTTTCAGATCATAGCAACAGTATTTGCTGTTGGCCTTACAATAAAATACTTTTTGTTGTACAAAGATGACCGAACAAATGATCCAGTTGAGAAGAAACCAACAAAGAATGTTACAGAACATAAAGAAAGTAAAATGTTCCCCTCTCAGGATAAATGGGACCAAGTGGACAGTGGTGGTCAAGGCTACGACACAGCTCCACAAACACATTGTATAGATAATAATCAGCTAATTGGCTGGAGTATTGCTTCAGAAATGTCTGCTAAGAATAGACTGAGGCATAATTCATTTTCCAAAACCATGAGTGAAGTACCATGTAATGACTCTAATATTGAGCTAAGATCCATGGTGTTGAGTAGAAGACGAACACTTAGCGAAGGCAATGGCCCAAGTGAGTGTCAGTCAAGGGATGATTATTTGCTCGTGCCAGCACTTGAGAGAAGTAACAGCAATCCACCAAGACTGGAAATCAAAGAACGTAGCTTGGAAGAGTGCAAATCAGCCTTGAAACAATCGGTATGCCATTGACATCTGTTCACGAGTATCCAAGTATTTTGCCCTAGATTTAGGATGTTAAGATGTGGAAAGTTATTCCTAGGATACAAATTTTTAACACTTGGAAAGGCCCATGTAGGGAATAAACCTATTATAAGAATATGTAGGTTAACTTCAACTTTATTTTCTACTAGAATAAAGAAAAATACAAATGGTTGCTTCCAGCAAATAGCATTGGCTAGTCTAGGCAGGAAGGGACAAAAAAAAGAAGGTTGTCATTACAGCTTGTCATGTTTGAATAAAATAAAAGAGAATAGGATTAAAATTAAAAGTAGCCATAAAAATATCAACATAAGTTGCAGAAAAATATACCGGGGTAATGTGAACAGTAGTCATCGCAAGACTTCAAAGGAATCCCTGAACTACTGAAAGGGCTGCAAAAAAGCTCTTACTGGGAAAATATAATGATAAATATATATGATTTTAGGGTTAGGTTTTCTTTTTCAGTTAAGTTTTTCATTTTTTCTCCTGTTTATAACTGCTTTCCTTTTCTGCAGGATGGAGTATTCAGCTTGAGTAACAAAGAGATCCAATTGTTAGTTGAATCGAAAACCATTCCTGTGCATCAACTAGAAAAGGTTTTGAAAGATCCAGTCAGAGCTGTTAAGATCAGGTATCTGGTTTCCACAACATCGTGTGGTTGATACTATTTTTATACACTGTTTATTAGTTATTATAATTGTTAGGATATTGTCACGACTATGAATGAGTGCTATAAGAGAAGTTAAGTGTTGAGCTGGAGGCAAGCAAAAGGTGACCTGTTAGTCAGTCTAGTCATCTTATTTAATGCATTTGCAGTCTGATGTGTAAAACATAAGCATCCACTTGTAGTTGCAACATATCATTGTGAGGTGTTTCATTCACATTATATTGTCAATGGGAAGAAGACAGTTCAATGTTTATCACAGTTGAGTTTTATTAAAAAGATCAGTGACTTAACAGTAAGTTTTTTTCTAATTTTTTCAGGCGTGATGTGATGTCTAAGAAGCTTCCAGATTTAGCTGGTTTATCAGATCTCCCTCGTGACAACTTTGACTACTCCAGTGTAGGTCTTTTTGCTTTTTGTACTTTTCTCAAATCACAGTCAAATCAGGTTTGCAACGTAAGGTGTAAAACGTCTTCAAAGACCGAGTGCAGGTACCGAGAGAACTGTTTCAGTCATACTCTGAGCCTGGGTTTGAAGGATTTATCTTGAACTGTGAGTAGAATTTTTATGACAGTACACCAGCAGTGCAGTCATAACGAGTACTTAATTGACATTTCAGAGCAAAAGCTTCTACTTGATAACTTTATTTGTTGTGTGTGAAGGAAGTTTGAACTTGTGCTTAGGTAGATTTTACTATGCAAGTATGTGCATATATTTTGTAGGTTAATTCATATTATAAATTGGTAGTAGTTATGGATAGCCAAGTTAAAAAACATAGTAAACACAATT
>NC_090870.1:1855560-1873060 GCF_036669935.1 Montipora foliosa | reverse complement strand
ATAATAATAATAATAATAATAATAATAATAATAATAATAATAATAATACGCCATGAATGAAAAAGGGGTGGACTCCCTAATCCAAACGGTACAGGTGTTTAGTTAAGATATAGGGATGGAATTTGGAATAAAGAAGTGTGCTGTATTAGTAATGAAGAGAGGAAAAGTTGTTAAATCAGAAGGTATAAAATTACCGGACTACAAAACCATACAAGGACTGAAAGACGGTGATAGTTACAAGTATTTGGGCATATTAGAAGCTGACAGGATTAAGCATGAGGAGATGAAAGAAACAGTAACCAAAGAATATAAAAGGAGGGTACCCCACTACAGAAGATTTTAGAAACGAAACTTAATGGGGTAACCTTGTCAAAGCTATCAACACGTCGGCTATCCCTCTCCTGAGATATTCTGCTGCATTCCTGGACTGGAGAAAGTCAGAGTTACAAGATCTAGATAGAAAGACCAGAAAATTACTTACCATGCATAATGGTCTCCATCCAAAGAGTAATGTCGATCGTATCTACATACCGAGAGAAGAAGGTGGACGAGGACTAATTAGTGTTGAAGACTGTGTAGAATCTGCTACCTTGGGGTTGGAGAGAGATATCAATGATAGTGATGAAAGGCTGCTAGAAAGATCAGCGGTGGTCATAATAATGAAACAGGCTGAGTATAAGATACGTAAGAAAAACGAAAGAAAGGAACAGTGGAGGGAAAAGGTTATGCACGGACAATTTGTACGACAGACGGAAGAGATATTGGGGAATGAATTCTGGCTTTGGTTAAAGAAAGGAAGTGTAAAAAGGGAGACTAAGAGTCTTATTATGGCAGCACAAGAACAGGCGCTTGCAACGAATCTGATGAAAGCTAGAATATATCAAAGTCAAGAGGACTATAAATGTCGAATGTGTAGAAAGGTGGATGAAAGCGTAAGTCATATTGTGAGTGAATGCCATAAACTAGCACAAAAGGAATATAAAAGGAGACATGACTGGGTGGGTAAGAAGATCCATTGGGAAGTTTGTAAAGAGGAAGGTTTCATTGTCAATGAAAAGTGGTATGAACATGTACCTGAGCCAGTACTAGAAAGGAAAGGAAAGGAACTTTATTATAAAGTGTCTAATCTTCTGGCGCCGTAGAGCACTAATCGGGGACACTGTAAATTGAAATTAACAAGTTAACGCAAATCAAATCAACTTATGGTTTTTGAGGAGAGGGGAAACCGGAGTACCCGGAGAAAACCTCTCGGTCCCGAGTATAGAACCAGCAAACTCAACCCACATATGGGAATCGAACCCGTGCCACATTGGTGGGAGGCGAGTGATCTCACCACTGCGCCATCCCTGCGATCGTTGATAAAGGATGCGCAGAACTATGCTTCCGAGCTTGACTTGGAGCTGGTACTGAGGCACCCTAACCCAGTAGGCAGAACGAAAGAAAGCGAAGAGATAGAAAAGAAGAAGATTGGAGTGTGGACAAAGAAGGCACTGGTGAAAGAGCACCAAGAGAGAACAGAAAAACAGAAATGGCAAGGGAAACTGACAGCATGTCGATGGCTAGATGAAAAATTAGACCGGGACTGCTTTGCGTGGCTTGCTCAGTGGAAGGCAGCACCGTCACACACAGATGCTGGAATTGAGGAGCTTTACCAACAGCTCCTCCCGACAAAGATATATAACAACAGGAAGACAGGCACAAGTTCTAGTGGAGACGAAAGATGTCGGCTGTGCGGAAATGAACCGGAAAGTGTCTCACACATTTTGGCAGGGTGCAGCGCATTGGCCCAGACAAAGTATCTAGAGCGACACAACCATGCCCTCAACATTCTCTTCTTCGAAGTACTAAGATCCCTAAACCTTACTGAGGAGAGCTCGCCGTGGTATTCACCCATCAAGCCCAAGCAGGTGTACGAGAATGAACAGGCTGTAGCGTACTGGGATGTCCCCCTGTTTGCTGACCATACCACTGTTTCAGCAAACAGGATAGACGTCACAGTGGTGGATAAGGTGAAGAAGGAGGTGCTGCTGATCGAGATGACGTGCCCGTGGGTGGAAAATCGCAAGAAGAAGAGCGCGGAAAAGACAAGCAAGTATGGTCCCCTTCGGTGGGAACTACAAATGCGTTATCCGGGATATAGTGTCAAGCAATACAACATAGTCATCGACGTCTTGGGTGGGTATTCAAGGGACGTGAGTCAAGCGCTTCGAGATCTTGTGGGAGAGGCAAGTAGTAAAGTGACTCGCAGGATGCAGAAGTCAGTTATTACCAGTACTCTTCTTATCGCCCGCTATGTCAAGATCATTCAGTCTTGAACAACAGTCTGAACATTCAAGATCATATGTTAGGACTCATTTAGGAGTTATATAGTTATATAGTTTTTATTATGAACATTAGATTTTAGTATTATTCGCTATGAACACTAGATTTTAGCATTATCTATAGAACACTGACTCTTTTAGCAGTTATATAGTTACATTGTCTTTATTATGAACATTAGAGTTTTAGTATTATTCGATATGAACACTAGATTTTAGCATTATCTATAGATCTGACACTGAGCCGGCCACGTCTTTACGCTCAGCTTAGTGAATCTTAGGTATCTGGCATTCAGATGTTTTACACTGCCCATAATAATAATAATAATAATAATAATAATAATAATAATAATAATAATAATAATAATAATAATAATAATAATAATAATAATAATAATAATAATAATAACTTTGATATTTACCCAGGAAGTTCCACACACCCGAAAGTGGTTTTCAGGGGGTCGGTACATTTCGCTGACCCCTCAGTACTATTTCAAATGAGTACTGTTGATCCATGTGTACTGTTGAACAGTGCTGTTTAAAATGGGTGTTGAGGCTTAAGTAAGCACTATTTGAGATGCTGCTTACACATAAATCAACAGTACTCATTCGAAATAGTATTTTTAGGGTAATCCATTTGGGAAGTCCATGGACTAGGGGGGTCAGCGAAATGTACCAACCCGTTTTCAGGGAAGTCCTGCATCCGATCGAATTGGAATTTAGTGTTGTTGGTTTTTTAGGAGACGGGAAAATCGGGAACCCGGCCGGAGAAAAACCTTTCGGAGCAGAGTAAATAACGAACAACAAACTTAACTCACACATGACCACGAGTCCGGAATCGAGCCACAGTGGTGGGAGCCGAGTGCTATAACCACTGCTCTTAAGTTAAGTGCGAGAATCAGTTCTTCCTTTCACCAACTCTTGCCTTTTTGTCCTTTTTTTGTCAGGTCTTAAAGACGTCAGTAACGGCACTTAATGAACTCAATGTTAGTAAAAACCTAGTTGGTTCAGCCATGGCAGGAGCCATTGGAGGATTTAATGCTCATGCAGCGAACATTGTTGTCGCAGTTTTTATCGCCACAGGACAGGTAATCAATTTACAACATTTTGCTTTCGATCTTTGTAACAAAACCAGAAGTCTCGCGTTTCAATTATAAGCTGCGTCCATGGAAGCAGTCATAAGTCAAGTCAATTTTATGTGACATATTATGTAACTTCGTGTGCGCGGAACAGGGAAACTTGTTCGTTTGTTTGTTTGCAAGGGCTAAGGTTAACGCCAGCTGCCGGATACCAAGAAACTTGTAATCTTTCTTTTTGAGAGAAGATAACGAGAAAGCTTTTTAGCTTATAAATTCAGATAATAAAATGTGGGTAAGTACTTCATGTCAAGCCATATAGTTATCCATATAATTTGCCTGCACCCCTACTTAAAATGCTTTGCTTTCAAAGCACTTCTAGAAAGGATGCAGGCACATTATATGGACAACTATATGATGGTTTGACATGAAGTACTTACCCACCTTTTTTTTTTTTTTTGGCAAAGCGCTCTGGTTGGTTCTTTCGCTCTCGGGGTTATACAGTAGGGACCGTTTCCATGGTCGGTCGTGGCAGTACGGACCTCGTTGTGCGCGGTCCGTACACCCACGACCTCGGGCCAATATTCCCCAGTACGGCCCTCGCGCTCGCTTAGTAAGCGGTTACTGATACGACAACCACGTGAAGTGTTCTTGTCTAGACAAGCCTTTTGAGGCTTGCTTTGTACATCGCTATTGATCAGTACGAAGCAAGCAACAATCAATAAAAAATACAGAAAAAAGTGCTAAAAAATATTGATAAATAGAAAATAGTGATAAAGTATTTTTAACTTTTAAAATGCTGACCTCAGTCATTATAGTCATTGCGTAGGATGGCGTTGCCCCGAGTATCCGAGCCGGAAGTTCATGTATGAAACGCATGACAATAAATAAAAACGTCATAAGTTTGCTTTTTAACACCACCGAGTGTCGTAACAACACGCAGGTCAGCCGGCAGGCTGTTCCATAGAGCCGGTGCGGCAAGAGTAAAAGACCTGCCACCAACTGTTGGGCGCATTATCTCATTATCTTCTGTGGAACTGCAAATAACAGGCTATCCAACTAAGAGGGATTGCACCACCAGCTTATACTAAACAACAGGAGAGGAGAGTGGGACTTTTTGAGGCTTCCTTTGTCAAGTTTGGTTAGCAGAAAGAAATCGATGTTTGGTTTCACACTACATTGATAACTACGGTACTTTCGTGATTTTAACGATGAAATGATATATGAAATGAATCATATATTGAACGGCGGATATGAAATCAAGTGAAGCTATGATTCTCGCAGTTATAAACGCAATTATAGCAATTTTAAGGAGAAGCCTGAAAAATTCACGACTTCGACGGGGTTTGAACCCGTGACCTCGCGATGCCGGTGCGACGCTGTAACCAACTGAGCTATGAAGCCACCGATGCTGGGAGCTGGTCATTTGTGGGTTCAAATGTTCTCGTGATGAGTGAATCAACGATGAAATTATATGTTGAACTGCGGATATGAAATCAAATATTGAATTGAATAGCTTCACTTGATTTCATATCCGCGGTTCAATATATGATTCATTTCATGTATCATTTCATGGTTGATCCATTCATCACGGAAACATTTGAACCTACAAAAGTGGGTTCATAGCTCAGTTGGTTAGAACGTCGCACCGGCATCGTGAGTTCACTGGTTCAACCCCCGTTGAAATCCTGAAATATTCAGACTTCTCCAAGCAGTTGCTGATTTTACTAACCTGCTTAAATTAAGTGTCAATAAACAACACCATTTGCTCTGAACCAGGACCCTGCGCAGTGTGTTTCAAGCAGCAACTGTATAACTTTAATTGAACCATGTGGACCAACGAAAGAAGACTTATATATCAGGTAATATTACGTGAGTGCGCCATTCTGTATTTGTATTAAGACGAGTTTTTTTTGAACTTCGAGCATTGCGCGGCCAAAAATACCATAATAATCTTTTGCCGCCAGTCAATTTTAGTTGGAATCACGTGTATTTCGCGCCAGGGAATATTTTGATGGCCGCAATAATCATTTCGACTCACAAAAAGTCCTGTTCCCTGGCTCATTTCTAACCTTTGTCGGAAGGATATGAAGTATTTTGTGGTAGAAAAACCCCTAGGATGCAAATGGGAGATTTGCTTCAGTAGACTTGCCATGAGATGCGAACAATGCCGGCCGTTTGTCACAGAAGTTATGGGTGATTCTGACGGTTTGAGACGGTTTACTGTCGATACTATCTTGCCAAATCAATTCATTAAAGGTATGTAATTGTTTTACTTCTATAGCCTAAGTTATTTCAATAACAATTGATACTTTAAAACTCTGAAATCTCTTTGAAAGGCTGTGTTAAAGCACAATTAGCGTAAGGGTCGAGCGTTAAGCCGGTCGAGCTCAACTTGCGTTCTCCAATTCATTGAGCGAGATTTTCCCTTGAGAAAAAAAAGCTCAAACGAGATTATTTGTGAACTTTATGAAACTTCCAACATTTCAAAATGAAGGTTTTGACTTCACCTGTTCTGTTGAAACCGTAATTTTGTTAGTTGTTTCAGCGTAAACGGAATATACATCCTTGAGTTTTTATGCGTTTAAGAATTGAAAAAAAGATACACCGTTGTGCGAAACCCATATTACTTACCTCGTTCTTGTCAGGCTACGCTGCAAAAATCTTGTTGTACCAAGGATTGCACGTCTTAATTGAAAATTTCTAGATGTTCTACACTTGATTTGAGCATTATTTCCTTTAAATGTATTTGAACCGGTTGTCTGATCTCGCCTCAAACTTGCAGGGTAGTGCATTTCTCAACTTTAAACATCGCCCTTTCAGCAAGAGATCTGCTCCATTTGGTAAGTACTGGATTACTGATCATACTGTTATTTTGAACATCACCTCTGGTGCTTTCACTTTGCATGGTAAAATGCTTTTGAAATCATGAACTTTTCCAATCATCCGCGATTCCTTTGTGGCAGATATAATTGGTTAACGAATTCTTTATGGCAGCACTGTTTATCCGCTTTGTTGTAAGTTCATTGTATAGTGTACCAGACATATGTCACTACAATACAGAACGTTAAAGTGCAATCTTTTCAGTGCTACCTAAATAAATGTGGTTTTGTTTTGAACCAGTTGCGTAATTTTAGTTTGAAAATACAACACCTCAATTTGTTTACATAATTGACATTCGAAACCACTTGCGTTCGAGCTTCGTTCACGTGCGAGCGTTCTTCAGCCTGACGGTTGTACTTTTCATATTTGGACGCGAACATTCTTTGCCTTGTACATTATTTTTGGAAAGTTCACATCATTTCCAAGAATTTTTATTGCTCAAAAAAGTGAAGGTGATGCCAAAAAACTTAAGTTAGACTGCTGGCGTGTGGAAAGAGCAAAGCTGTTGAAATGTCCTGTTAGATGGTGTTGGAAGATGTACCACTGTAGCAAAATTTGTTCGTTTTGAATTTTCTTGTACCGGAAACAGTCATATATTATTTGTTAACGTCTTTGCTTTGCTCATTAATCCTGGAGTTATGTCTGGTTTACATTGGCTCCTCAGCATTTCACCTAAACGAGTTAGCAGCTTATCTACCACGATGAAATACTCCGCGCCAAGTTTTGTGCAAATATTAGAGTCCTGCCTTCTCTGCCATTATTTTGAAATTTTCCGCAGACAAACCCTTAAAAATTGTACTAAAGCTTATAGGTTTAATCTCCAGTTGTTCACATTCCTGTTTACAATGTATATCTGTCACAAAAGGCAGACTTGTTTTGCTTAATTGAACCACAAAACAGGTTGATTTCCTCCTCCTAATAATTCACTTATCCATGATTTTTGTTTTCCATCACAGGGGCCACTTTTATAAGATGAATAGTCTTCACTGTCTTGATGATGGATAAATTCTAAGACAAAAGCAATGGTTTCTGGTGGAAGTTTATGACTATATTGGCGTCTTATTTTCGGAAGTGCTGCTCCTGGACCATACATCTTACTATAAAGTCTAGCTTTTGTTAATTCGTAGTCTGTGCATGATACTTCTTCTCCTCGACTGTTAGTAAACCTGAACATTTGCTTAATTTCCTTATTTGTGTATTGCTGTGCCACACAGTTCAACAGTTCAACCCATTTGGGACTTCCAGGTCTCTCTCTGGAGTAGCTGAGAGCTAAGCCCTCCATGACGTTAGCATTTGCATTCACTTTTTCCTGAATGGAATTTGAAAGAAGTGAAGACAATGGCTTGCTCCTTTTACTTTTTACTTCTAGTAAGAAACACCTCCTAGAGAGTGAGGTTCACATGTTTACAATCATGTTTCCAAAACATTGCTAAAGCCAGTATGTGTGCAAAGTACTGATAGGGGTGAAAAATATTGTGATCTTATTTTTTTATTATCAACGGTAAAGGAAAAATGTCCTGACGTTGAATTAGTCAGTAATAATTACTGACTCTGATCTGATTATTAGAATGCAAAAAGAGAACTCTTTATAGCCTGGATTAGTTTTCTATTTTAGGGAATAATGCATACAGTACAAACTCACATATAAGAACCTAGTACAGGCTGAAATTTGGCATTTTAAAAATACCCAAAAATGTAAGAACCTGCAGAGCCTGGCAAAGAAAAAGAGGTACTTTTACAAAAAAATCACCCTCGAGAAAACTCCTGTTATAGACCTAATCGGCTAACTCAATGTTGTACCCAATTCAAACCCTTTGGGAAAAAAACGTTTTGTTTCAGGTATTTCCATATCATTTAAATATGAATGGTACATTATAATGCAAATACAATACACAAAGAATCTTAATCTCGGGAGATTTGAATTAGGTCTATTGTGTATATGTTTTCTTTGATTGGCATTTTATTGGATTTTCTCTAGAAATATGTTTTCCAAAAAGCTACAGTGCAATACTGTCTACATATCTTATGAATAAAATATAGAAATTTATTGTTGTTCCTCTGAGAAATAAGAACCTATTAAGAAACTACATGTAATCAGCCTGAATTATGAAAAAATAGCCTAAAATATTAGAACCTGCTCAGCCTGACCTCGAAAATTCTAGGTTCTTATGTGTGGGTCTTTAATGTATTTTGCAGGGTTACCAGTAGTAACTTTTACCCTGTTGTACAAGCATGACAGTATGCCATGTTTTCAGTTTCGCGGGCTTGGGAGATCCTTGAATTGTGTTCATCTTTTCATTACCAATCCTAATAAACTGAAAAACCAACTAGTAAGGTAGAATATGTATGGTAGAATTTTACCATGCGAGTTAAAAGAAGGAAAGTTTATCCCATCAAATTGGCCTTCAAGAATTTCCTGGCAGATCTGTTCATTTGAGGCACCCATGTTTTCAACTTCTGTTTTAAGTTCAGCCACTTTTTACCTTGTGCAGTTTTAAAGTTTGTTTCAAATCCTCTGCTGAGTTCGCTTTGACGTCAGTTCATATGACACTGGGGCAAAACCAACTTGATTTTGAATAGAATTGTTTGCAGACAGGGGCTGTGGAACACTTTTATTTACACTGGGTGACAGCCTGTGCAACCTTACATAACATGCACCACAGCACCTTAAACTGCTTATAAGGGCCACACAGCCAAACTTTTTTTCCAAAAAAGTTTTCTTAGCTTCAGGGAACAAATCATCTACTGACTTTGGGAGATATGTCCAGGTTTGACCCTAATTAGATGCACGCAGATTTCAATAAGCGTCACGAAGTATCCCCTTACTCTTTTCGCCAACTTCAACATCACTTGTGTCTCAGAATACAGACAATTTATGTCACAAAGTGTCCCCCAAATGCTACTCTTTAAGTGAAGATTAGCTGCTGCATTTACCCAAAGCTAAAAATAACGCTGACCTTTACCCTTACCTTATCGTTGAAAAAAGGTAGCAAATGCTTAGATTTAAAGGGACACTTTGTGTTGGATGTCAAAATTGGGCGTGTATCTAATTGGGGTCAAACCTGGACATAAGTGGACTTTGGTAGTGACTTTAAATGTTTTAGCTTGTACAGGGGAGTTGTGCATTTGGACGCTGAACATCAGAGGCGGATAGTGGCATTCCTACAGGCTTGACATTTTTCCTTTAACAATATGGGACGAGATTCTTCCTTGTAGGTTTTTTACATTTACTATAAGTAAGTACTGATGAAGACATTGTTTACAATCTCTGTGGCTCAGCTGGGACTAGTTTCTTTCTTTTTTTTTTTTCAATTCTTCACAAAGATCAAACCTTCAATGACTCTTTTTTTTTTTAACTTTGATATAAGCTAGACTTAACTCTAGTGAATTGGAAAATGAAACATTTGTGGCAAATTTTATGATAAATTCAACTCAACAATCGAAATTGAAAGTTGACAATAGAAGCTAAGCTGAACACAGTCTTCATGTGTAATTTTAAAGGGGGAACTGAAAAGGAAACACTTAAACACTGGGGGTCTCACGAATCTTTTTACGGAAGAAGTGTGCCGGAGATAAGCTGAAAATCAACTCTAAAGGAACCTATCTACGAATACTCAATACCTTTCAAAAAAAAAAAAAGGACAAAATTACCTTTTGCAAGGTCTAGCGATAGAGTACACCGAGCTGTAACGACAACAGCAGTCCGAAAACGATCTGTAGGAAACCTCACTGAACCGTAACGCAAGTGACAGAAGCTGCTTCCACATCAACTTGACTACCTCAAACTCGAATATCAGATCACCGGTCACAGACAAGGGAATGACAAAAGAACTGTTCACACTATTTTAATAGAAGTATAATAACAATTCATCCTAGGTTTGCAGTCTCAAGATAGTCCAAAAGCAAGTCTTGACACACTAATTCTAGACTGGATCTCTTATTAGCAGAGTCGGAGAGCTCGAAATCTTACGGCAGAAAGATCTTTTCGAACAATTTGCGTACTGGTTATAACCTTGCAAGAAGGTTAAACTAAATACGATAAATTCACCGCTTCAAAACGTTTTTCAAAGCTTTACAGATCTTTCCGAAGTGACTGAATGAAATACCTGTGTAAAATGGTTGGCTAATCGCTTGCACTCAACACAACTTCTATGTGCTGCTTCCACCGCGACACAATATGGCCGACGGTACAAGTCCTGATCTGTAAGTAAGATGCGCGCAAGCTCTTATGGGATTTTTGGCCGCTGGCGCGCTTTATTGCTCGATGTTCAAAAAAATCTCGTCTTAATATTTTACACCACACAACTTCATGTTGACCAGTGATTATTGGCAAAGCAGTCCTTCCCTTCCTTTTGGTGAATGATAGATGGTTAACTATCACCCGGAACGTTTGTAGAGTATGATATTGCATTTATTTTATACATAGTTATCAAAGTAACGACATTTTCTTATCGTCATTTTTTATTTTTCAGCTGTACGATGCCGTCTTTAGAGGTTGGTACAGTAGGAGGAGGCACGATATTGAGTCCTCAGTCAGCCTGCCTTAAGGTTAGTATCTTATTGGGTCGTCTTAAACAGTGAAACGTTTGACATAGGTCAGTTTTCAAACTGGCCATGCCTGGAATGTGTTCGCGTTAACTTTATATCGATGTTTTCTTTACCTTGGTTGTGTTGTGAATGTTTAAAGGCCAACCTAAGTTGAATTACAGAGGTTTTGAATCAAAACAGAAAAGAGCAACATATTTGATTTTTGTTTTCACTGCTCTCACAAACTTGTCACCGGCTTCAGCCCAATGTATCATGTTTCTTAACCAACGTTCGTATCATTATTTCATGGGTTTGGTTGCGTTTTGTGCATATTCTGTCAATCTCTCTTGCAGATGCTTGGGGTTCACGGAACGCATGACTCTGAACCTGGAAGGAATGCAACAAAGTTGGCTCAAATAGTGTGCGGTACCGTACTTGCTGGAGAACTATCATTGCTTTCCGCTCTTGCCGCTGGTCATCTTGTAAAAAGTCATTTAACACTTAATAGGTACAGTATGAAGAACGTACCGGTAGACGGCGAAAAGCTGGCTACTACTCACACCGTGGGAAAGAAACTTAATAAAAATGTTTAACTGAAGTGGGCGGGGCAGTCACTCAATAAATCGGGCCCATTCCAACAAAGATCGGTGGTTTCTGCAGTAGCAGTAAATGTTTAAACATGATCAAGTTGCTGAAATGGAGAGGTTATCCTTGCACGTATCTGGACAATTGAAGCAATTATTGTCTCTTATAGACACCTGAAAATTTCAGGTGGCTTCAACGAGATTCCAACCCATGACCTCTGCGATGCTCGGTTGGGCGGAGCAGGTCAATTTGTTGGGCTCATGTGTTGCTGTGTTACACATCTTACTCTATGTTGGATGTCCCTTTTGCCGTGCATTTGTTTCAGACAAGTGCTAAAAAGATAACATAAGGGACATTTGCCTTCGGTCTCGTTGAGATAACCCGCAATGTCGTTCCTTTGTTGCCTTCTCGTACGAGAAAATTTCCATATGAGGAAAAACGGGAGTCCCTGGGAAGGAGACAGGGTCATAGGTAACAACCAATTATGTTTGTAACGTCAAGACGGTCGGAAACAGCAACTAGCGGCGTTTAGATAGGAACTGCTTTAACCTGAAGTCCATTATAACTGAGATACTAAAAGGTATCTTCTTTTCCTAGGTCAACCGCCAATATTTTAACGGAAGATACAAGTAACTGTGCCGTGTTATAGGATTGTCAACTTTCTCTGAAATGGCAGGAACTGGACACAAACTTGCATTTAAAAGAAAAGCAGCTTCGTTTCTTTCTCCAAGAAAAGGTTCCACTTCCCAAAATAATACCCTGACCTCTGGTTTCATGTTGTTTTTGTGGTCTCGTTCGCTCTAAAGCTCTTCAAGCGAATCCAGTCAGGTCGACCACATGCTGGCAGAGATGGAACAGTTCATTTGAGCCCCTAAACTCGCAAAGTTTAGAGAGATGGCTGTGAAAGGATTGTATTTTATTAAGTGTTATTTGTTTTTATTTTGATATGATTGCGAAAAAGTCCTACAATTTATGTTGAATACAAAACGCTTTAATCAATTCCATTGCAATAACTGAACAAAAGACAATTTTATTTATTTTACCAAATTTAGAGAAAAAAAAACTCATACGAAGACTATTTTAATATCATACTGATAAATAGAATTTTTATGTCAACATGGTGAAAATAAAACCCCACTTGACTTTTGCTCTGTGTGAGTTTTCCAATTATGAAATACGTTAGTCATTAAGGGTATGTTTACGAAACAAACTAACACAGCGGAGAGAGTCCAGAATGAGCTGTGAGAAAGAAACAAGAATCAGGAACCCTGGTTCAGTGGAGTTACAATCATTTTACTCAGGTTCAGCACATCTACTTTAGACATTGAGTCCTGATCTTGGTTTCATTTGTTATCGTTCGTCACGAAATGAAACCCTACTCGGCGCTGTCCAGTGCTCAACTTAGGGTTGATAAAAGACAAATAGTGACTTCTTGTGGTCAAGGATAAGAGCGATATATGAGGATTCAGTTCTCCGTATATGAGGATTCAGTTCTTTGCAAATAAAGTTGTTATAAATAGATAAACTGTAGGCTCTGGCCCGGTGTTCCCATAGAGCAGGGGCAGGAGGTCCATCTTACTCTCTTATTCTAAAGGTGCCGAATAGTGCTATCTACCCTTCCAGCAACAAAGGCTTGTACATCAAAGCACAGTTAGGGTAAAGAAATTGCCTCACTTCTCGCTGCGTTGACCGCGTAAAATACTCAAGAGTATGGTGTAAATAGAATACGTCACCCTCTACTCTTCGTCAGAATGAGCACCAAATCGGTAGAACATTTTTTTGAGAGTAGGGTTAACTCCTTTAGTCATTCATGTAGGGTCAATGGCGATCCTCAGTTGACGAAAAGTGTTTATTGAAGTCGATTCTAAGCAGCAGTTGAGCCAGGTGTGGACTCGCCTGATGGCTCCGTACACTTGATAGGATTTGAAACAGAAGGGCCGTCTGTCTTTCGTAAGTCTGAAGGTTTGAAAAGGAGAACTAAAATTAGTTGTTGGAGAGGAGAATTATAGAAACAATCACAATCTTGGTCACTTCACTGTTCCTCACAGAGCCTACTATTTTAATTAACTGTTCACTTGGGTATAGACAAATTTATGATCAACCGTTTAACGTCATTTCTGAAGTAGTCTTTTTTTTTTTTTTTAATAACTAACACTACCTGACTGAAAGATCTAATCTAAAAATTGTAATATATTTATTCATGGAGACGTCGACGAGATAACCGAGTTAGAAGAGCCCCACAAAACCTCCATCGTGCGTCATCGACTTCCGCATGCACTAAGAAAGAATAGGGCGTGGAGTTTTTAGGATCGTGCTTGTTATACTGCCTCAGCTGAAGTAACAGTGGTGTTAAAGGGGCGGTTTTTTTTTAGCTAAGGTCCCCTCTCACGAGTAAAATCGTGTGGCGTTGGACAGTAAAATCTTAAGTGTTACATTTAGGACGCAACTTTTTTCAAACACAAAGTCAAAAGACTAAAATGACTATTTTTGAAAACGAATGTCTGGCATGTGCCCTTTCCGTTACCGAAATCTTGTTACGGAAAAAAAGCACACATGCACTCGCGGTTCGTGTATCAGATGAGCAGAAGGAGCGGAGTCAGTACCTTGGTGATGTTTTCAATTTGCACCACTTCCCTCTCTGTCAGACCTGTGTTTCCTTTCTGAAGCAGAAGTGAACTGAAGGACTGGCACAAATTCAAGATCTCATCCAGACAGTGTGACACCTGTCGATCAAAATGAACCTGTTGCAATTTTTTGTTGGCGGCTTTTATTAGGCTAATTAAAGAGTTCGCCTTGTGTTTCTTCAACCTCACACAAGCATAAGACGAGGGCTACACAGATCGAAGGAAACCTTGAAATCTTGTCATTGTCATCATTAATTCGTATCATATCATATCATATATCTTTATTTACCGTCGGATTTTTAGAGTAGCTTGGTGTAGCTAATATCTCCGAGCATTTACCCTCCCAACCATGATACACCATAGAAGACAGACCACAACACCGGGAACTACATGCCCTACTCTTTGGTTCTTTTACGTCTGACAGGATTATGAACATTGAAGGGTTGTGAGAGAAGTCTAGAGAGTCTAACCATTTGCAGATGTAATTACAAAGGCAGCACTTTCTCCTCAGTTATTTAAAGACCCTGAGTGTTGGTCCGGCCGGAGTTGAACTCACGACCTCCCGCGTGACAGCCCGGTGCTCAACCAACTGAGCCACCGGTGCGCGGTTAAAACAAAACGCTGCCATCAGTCCAGTAGATGCGTATAACTTAAAGCATTGCTCCGCTGTTAACGACAATTGAGAGAGGGCAGTGCTAATAATCACGAAGGAAGAGAGTGGTGCTATATAGGAGCACTACACCATGTCATCGGGTTATAAGAGCGAGTGGGTGTATAGTCCGTGGTGGCAAATAGGCCCGCGGCACGTGCATAAATCAAGAAAATAAAAGGGTCTGTTGGAAGCGTGCTTGAATTTCAATAAATGACCGCCAGAATCGGCAAGAATTTGTGACGCTGATGAATAATAAAGCAGCTTCTATTTCCAAAACGATGGAATTACCCGCTGATAAATAACCTCGTCTAGGAGTATGAAATTTTGACTTTTGGTCAATGGTCAACCTCAAGAGTTGGTTTATCTTTCACATACTGGACCCTGAATAATTAACGTCCATAATAAACAAAAGAACAAAGCTAACATAACAATACCTCATCAACAAGGCCTAATCAGAATAACAATGGTTCTTTTGTCCTCCGCCATTTTGGTCCGGTATATGAAAGTCTATCCCAAGAGTTGGACGATTGGGATCTTTTGTGTTGAATTCGCACATTTCTAATCGAACTTTATGACACTTGAAAGAAAAAAGAAACAAGCTAAAAAAGAGAAGAACCCGGTGTCCTGTCGTCATCCTTTGTTTCGTGAGTTGTTTGTAACACGCAAGCTAACTTGATCACAGGCGGCCGCAGAAATCGATGTCACTTCCGCTTTTGCGATTACTTGTGCAGCCAAAAGTACAATAGAAAAATCAACCATAGGAAACATCTCCCAAAATGTTTTTTGCTTATGGTAACTTTTTGTATCTGCGGCACAAACTTTATGTTGTTTTCTTGTCGCAAATGTTGCTGATGGCAATTTTTTTTATTCTCGATCGACACTTCCTCAAAACTCCCTTCTGCTCTTCCTAAAAACTGTGTATCGATATTTATTTACCTTTGCATCAATATTTGTTTTGCATAAAGCAGGCTAACAAAATCTGTACCTTGCTTCATTCGCATCTTTGAGCGTTAAAATAGAATTTTCGGTGCTATGTTTCTGACAGCAAGTCGTATGTTTTGAGGTCTCCCATCCAGATACCAACCCCGCCGGACAGTGCTTAACTTCAATGAACTTTTGTCGTGGAAAGCTGTCAGACGCTCAGAATTCACGCTTAGGTGGCCGAACACAGTTTTCGCGCGCGCTCTTGCTAACGCAATGCAGTGCGCGCGTAGGGATTGCAAAAAAATAAATATGGCTTCAAAACAGCAATCATTTTATTTGCTCAATGCTTCCGCTATCAGTTTCTTTTTCCCTCATAACTGAACAAAGTGTTTTGATGGTTTTAGTCTTGTATGTTAGAAAAGGTAACGATGCAAAGAACTCCGCAATTCGCAGATTTTTCTTTGTTATTGAAAGAACCCAGCTAAATGCAGCGCATGCGTAGTAAATTAAAAGAAAGACATAAGTAACTGGAGTATTGAAAAAAAATTGAACTTTAACACAGGAAATTCGTGATATACCAGTAAACCTTCAGCAAGGGATGATTAAAGATCTCTGTCAAATATTTAATTATTATTAAAATAGTGTTAACTTAAGAGCATCGTTACAAGCTTGTTGCATGCAAGTTATAAAGGAAATCTATCGACCAGATTTTCTGCAAATAAACAAAACCGATTTTAAAGGCCTCTTTATATTTACTCATGTTGCCATGGTAACAGTATACGTCCGCTTTACTATCAAGAAACCGAAGTTCGTGTTGTTAACTTGCTTGCTACCATTTTTAGCGACCAAAGGATCAAGGGTTTTAGAAGAAAGGGTAAATGAAACATATCAAAAACTGTGTTCAGCCACCTTAACCTTGCCGTGAAAAAGTTAAAAAGCTGGAAGCCATTGTTTCTCGATTCCCTTTTGTGACATCTACCACGGTACTATAATCATTTACGATACCAAAACAATATCGTGCACTAGTAGAGCTACCTATTACGCAAAGACAACTTGAATCTCCTGGAAAACGAAACGCAGCTCAGTTGACAGTTGTAGAACAAAGCACAGTGTCAAGTTACTGCACTAACACACGTACGCAATGCGTGCCTATTTTTTAATTAGTGAAACTCGTGAAGATCTGTTAAGTAGTTAAATTATACTTGAGAAAATGCAACAAAATAATTCAAAAGTCCTAAATTATCAATAGATTTTTACCGGTTTCATAAGAAGAAAGGACTGCGCCGTAAGAGTGGTAATAAAGTGATCATGACCCAAACGTATTGCTTCAAAGTCTCTCGTACTATTTATTTTCTCCAGAAGTTGACTGTACTGTGCTTCTAGTACGTCGACCTACAGAAACATACAAATAATCAACAACCTTAAACCCTAACCTTTTCATTTGCCGATTGGCGTGGTCTCCATTAAAAGTGGTACTATGATCAAAAAATCATTTCCCTTTTGTCTTCAGATTTTGAAAGCGCTAACTGACAAAATTTTGAGCTTTGAGTTTTATCCAAAGTATGTTAATTTGGAGTTTAAGTTTTGGATTTCACGGTCCACCATTACTCACGTTCAAAACTGACCGATTGGACCTCAGAGGGTTGGATCTAGAGAAAATGGCGCCATTTACTCACTAGCTGAATTCTCCGTGTGTAAACGCAATTTATTTTGTATGCAAAACACGGGTTTAAGGCCCGTTTTAAACGTCGCATTTTACATATGCCGAATTTAATGCAAATGAGTGAAAAAAATAGATTTTTCTCATTTGCATTAGATTCGGTACATGTAAAATGCGACGTTAAAAACGGGCTAAAAGTCTGAAAGCTCGAAACTCCCGTGCTGCATATTAATTCAGCCGCGTACACATGC
>NC_090870.1:1818060-1850560 GCF_036669935.1 Montipora foliosa | reverse complement strand
AATAGTAGTGAAGGAGATATAGCAAATGTCACACTTGCTAAAAATGAAGACAGTTAGGTACATGTAGTTTTTCAATGTTATAGTTGAAAACCCACCAATCAAAGATACCTAGATGTTCCATGGGATAGGTGAGGGGGGGGGGGGGGGGGGGGCTCACAAAATAGACCTGCTGTACAGATACCTTTCTATGACCATAAAAACTGTTATTTACCAACAGGAAGGTCTGTGTTGGAGAAAAGAAACTGTGCCCACACCTGAGGCTGCAGGCCAAGAGTAGTACTCAAGACAGAGGCCCTGGTCTTTCAAAATATGGACCAACCTGGGCTAGGAATAATATTTTTACCTTTTCTTAAAATCTAGCATAATGCTTGCAAAAAAAGAAAAAAACTAGAGCTGTAATCACAGCAAGGTTCCTGAATGATTTCTTGAAATTAGACAGTGTAGAAAACAGAGGTAGAGAAAGTGAAAGAAAGAGGATTCATCAAAACATTTTTATTGAATAATAAAATGTTAAGGGTAAATACATGTATCTTTTATACAGTTGACAATAAA
This sequence comes from Montipora foliosa, assembly GCF_036669935.1. NCBI lineage: Eukaryota > Metazoa > Cnidaria > Anthozoa > Scleractinia > Acroporidae > Montipora > Montipora foliosa. The sequence continues at coordinate 1,850,008 of NC_090870.1, read as the reverse complement.
TTGCAATGTTTATAAGTGATGCAATCAACATACGGCTACACCTCATTATGGCAATGCAACAACAATGCCCGCTGTGATTGGGTGGGAGAAAAAAATTCCACCTGCACCTGGAACCAATCAGATTGCAGATTTTGTTGAAAACTTCCTGGCAATAAAAACCCAGTTATAATTACCAATATTTCAGCAAGTTGCCTTCCTGTTATTCCAGGTATCCCTAAGTCACCATTACTCATTCCAGCTGCACTGTCATCTGTCCAGTTAGCTGTTTGTTTATCAGCTGAAGTGATTTCTTTGATGAAGAACTCATTGTGCTTGTCAATAAGAATTCCATGCAGGACCCAAGCACTTAGTTGCTGATACATTACACCATGGCAAACAAACAAGATTCTAAGTCAGATCAAATCAACAGAACAAGTTCAAATGAGTCATTTGGTATTTTTACACCCAGAATACAGTAAGCTCACAAGTGACAAAAGCATTAAAAGTAACAAGAACCATGTTAGTCTGTGTATGTGTCACGTGGGCCACAAGTGACTGGAACATTTTATTTCTGTTTTCTCAAATGTTAACATGTTCCTATACAAAATTTACATTCATCAAGAATGATAACCATTTTTTTAAAGAGAATTTGACCCTGTACAATATTGTTTACATCACCTTTCCAATGCATCTTTCACATCTGGGATCCCACAAATGCAACTTTGCTGCAAAACATCCAAGATCTGACATCCAAAGGCCTGTTTAAAAACACATCATGCAAACAATCAAGCCCACAACAATGCTTTTCTGTCAGCATATTGTTTAAATAAATTTATTGACTTAATATGTAGGGCCAAACAAGGGGAGCCATAGAAAAGTTAATTATAAAAAACTGGAGATGTCAGAATGGAAGGAGACTAAGAAATCAGGTACACTAGGTTTTCATCCATTGTATCAGACAGATTTTAATGAGTAAAGTGATCCAACAAATGTACAGACGACAAGAAGCAAACTAGGCTAAGAGACCAAAACAGGACCACAAGCTAAAATGCTAGGAAATTGTATTGTCTTCTATTAGCTGCCACAGGGCTAATGCAAATCTAAAATTTCTAACATCATGTGTACACAAAGCACTAATGTAATGAAGATATTAAAGGCAAATATTGCAAAGGAGCAATAATTAATAAGGACTTTGGATTTGGAACACAAACTTATTTGGGTTTGACTTGTAGCACGATACACATGTACACCAGTGTAACATAGAGCACTTTCATGAAAATGTGTAAAATATCCCCAAATCATCATTACTTGCCAGATATTAAGTAATTAACATCAAAGAAACATATTTGGAAATTTTTCAGGGTATAATTCTTGTCTACAGCTTGTTTTAGAAATTACCCAGAATCCTTTTTGGGCGTGGCATCTGACTATTTGGTTTGCTTAGCATGACTATTATCGCTAAAATACAACAAACTTAACTAACACAACTACTTCTAAATCATGTATACTAAAAAGAGGCAATTATTTATTCATTTACAGTCAAAGGCACTTAATAAATATTATTTCTTTTCTTCTGTAATTCCCCACAAAGGTGTCACAAAGTGCCAGCAAGCCCAAAAGCTGTTTCATTTTTGTCTAGTTTTTTCATGTCAGTGATGTTCTCTCTAACAAAAGAGAGGCCTTTAAGCCCTGAAGATCTTTTATTCCCTCCACCTTTTCAGCATTTGAAATGCTTTTCTTCTCAGTATTCATCTCTAAAGTCCTTGTATATTGTACACTATTGTGTAACGCAATCGTCACGTCCACTTACCTCTGATATTTTCCCGCTTTTTGCCCCTGATTTGTTATATAAACACCCCCCAAGATACTAAGGAGAGGTTACACAGGACTCCTTCGATGTTTGTTGTGGATTTCGGCTGGAAAGTGTCTTCAATTCTAGTTTGATTTGGCACGTTTCCTGCTACGAGCGTGGTTGTAATTTGAACACACGTGGAGTTCAACTGGAAATATGTTTCCGATTCACTGTTTGTAGAATTTCTTCGTTTTAAGCCTACTGAAGACTATAAAATTTAGCAGGATTTGAAGACCAGTAAGTGAACTGTGCTGCAGCTGTGTATCGGCGACGGTTGGTAACTAGAGGCTGAGATACAGGTTTTCTTGTGGGTAAGTAATATTCAATTTTACTAATCGAAAGTACGCAACAGATTTGTTTCCGATCACGAAAATTCTTTATTTCTTCATCCTCGTTTGAGATCTTTGAAAACCTTTCGTACTCGATGGTAAACAATGTTATGAACTTTACTCAAACAAATTCTCTTCTTTTGTAGGTACGTTTGGAAGTCGCTAGCCTGGTATTTGTAAGGCATGGAGCGCTGTCGGACCTTGAGCGTTACACAAGCACTAAAGGGCAACCGTCCTTAGAATTATAATTCTCTTTATTTGTAAAATAAATGTGGAGAACTGTAATTTTGCGTATAGTGTCATTTTTTCCTATTTAATATTTCTGCTCTGTTGAATTTTCTTAAATAGATTGCATTGAGGGTGAAATTTTACTTTTTTAACTATTTCATGCAAATTAGCTGTTACGCGTTACACGCTGATTTTGTAACTATTTTCTTGCATTTTGAAGATTTTTTTGTTCTTATGTTCTTCCAAATGATAATTTTTTAACATATCACTTAACAACAATCCCTGTTCAAGTAAGGTAGAAAATTTGAACGAAATCCGTCATTACCTTGCAAAGATATTAGAAAATATATTTGAGCAACCACTAATGTACATGTGTATCGTGCTACAAGTCTTTAAAAATAAAACAAACCAAATAGAAGGTACTGTAACAGATATTAACAAAACCTGAAAATGGTGGAACAGACAAAGTCAATGTTTAACAGAAGGCGATTATGCAATGGTTATCAACATTGTTAGATAACAATGAATAACTAATTGAATAACTAAATTGAAAAAGTGCCGAGAAGCAATTGATTCAAAACTAGTCTTAAAAACTCTCCATAGTACAAGTACTCAAATAGGCCCTAAACCCTCATGAGGCTCACTTGTTCTGATATTTCATGTGATAACTGATCGTGAAAACCACACTTGTCTGCTGGACGACAAACGGTACGTTTCATCCTTTAGATGCCGGGGCTATAAACTGGCTTAACCCTTTCACTCCCAAGAGTGACACTTATAGATTTTACTCTGTCTAACGCCAGACGATTGGACGACAGACGACAGGAGTGAAAGGGTTAACAGTAAATCTCATCAAGCCTTATACGAAGATATCTTTTCTGCGTCTATAGACTTGATCGCTAGAAGGAACAACCATGCACCGGTGGCTCAGTTTGCTATGCAGGAGATTGCGAGTTTGACTCCGGCCAGACCCGCAACACTCAGGGTCTTAAAAAAACTGAGGAGAAAGTGCTGTCTTTGTAATAACATCCGCAAATGGTTAGACTTTCAAGTCTTTGCGAAAAAGGACTATCAACCGCAGGTCCCGTCTCACAACCTTCAATGTTCATAAACTCTGTGGGATGTTAAAGATCGCACACACTAGTCGAAAAGAGTATGGTGATGTGGTCTGGTCTTTTCATCAGCCATGTGCTTGGCATAATCTTCTTAAGGGACTACTGATTGATGAGACCACTTAACAGAAAAACAGGCAGTAGTCAAATTGAAGGATTCCAAGTGCTGAAACTGGTAAACAAGAATACTTCTGTGCATGAAATTTCAAGAGTGTTTTGATCAGTTTAAAACCATTTCGCAAATTATTATACATCTGTGCACTTCATGAAAACGGTATTTCATGGTCTTCCCAGTGACTTCTACTTAATATTTGTTAGTTTCAAGTGCCAAAAATGCCAAAAACTGTAACTCAATATAAACTCAATTTTAAGTCAATCTTAACTCAAAACTCAACTCAAACTCAACTCAACTTGTAACTGGATCAATAGTCTATCTCTATGCAACCATTCATTCATTCAATGAAACCAAAACAAGCAAAACAAAGAAACACATTGATGAGGTTTCCCTTTTGACCAGAAAAATATACAATGCTTACATTCTACATTGAAAGACTATATAAACTTCATCATAAAAAGTTTTTGGCATACTGTGCTGTTTTATCCTACCTTACTTGCTTGTATGTGCTCAATAACAGACCAAAGTGCTGGAAACAACCCTTGATACTGAAAGTTTCAAACCAAAATATCATATAAATTAACTGGCAGTTCTCACTATTACTATTTTTCTTGACAAACAGACACCAGGAGGGTGACATAACCTGACTATAATGTTGGGAATGTGAAGTTAAAATCATGGTTACAAACCTGTTCCAAACTGTGTTCAATATATGTCAGTGGAAGTTTAGGATCCTTAAGAATCTGCATGATGAAAAAGATAATGCAAAGCAAAAGGTCAAGTAACAAACAGCCCACTGATACATGCACATGTAGATGGTAAATTAAGGTTAATGCATACTACTGTACCTGTTTTTCTAAGTCAACCAAGACATTCCTGTAGGAATCAAGAACTTGATCAAGGCCAGTACAGAAAGCTTGGATGTACAAACCAAAGGGCTCTTGAAAATTTTCTCCTAGGTAGGAAAAGAAATGACCACAATATTTGCAAAAAATTGCCACCAGTGGTCACAGGAATTACCAGTAATGGATGTACCAAAATAATGTCTAAAAAGACTTAAAGATATAGGGCTTTCTCTATTGCTGCTTAAAGAAGTTGGAACGAGGGACAACCGTATTTTGGGATGTATCTTGTTACAAAGTGTTTCGCAAACTTTCCAGTTAGTTCATTTGATACTAACAAGATTGAATGTTTAGGGTGCATCTTATGACCAAGTGGGCCTGCTAGTGAGGAAAATACTGTTATTTTAGTGCTATATTTATTACTTACTTATTTGTTTATTAAATGAAAAAACTGGACATAACCTGCACCCAACAACTATTCAGTAATACCGTAAGCTAACTTAAAGTTAAAAAATACCCCCAGTTAAAATAACACGATTATATTTAACAATGCAGATAACCAACGAGTTACATAGTGCCGAGTTGGTTATAATCATTTTATATCCAGCAAGCCTGAGTAAAATAATAATAATAATTATTATTATTGTTTTGTTAAAAACTCCAGGTTCAACAACTCTTCCATGTATTGTCGACTAAAGCATCGATTTCTGCCTTGGTTAATTCTAGTCCAAAACGGCTGCAAAAATGTTTTCAGTTTGCTTTATTGCTGATGCGATCCTTGAACATATTAGATACAGTAGGTACATGAACTGATAGTATGTGTCCAGCAAGCCAATGAAATGCTGGAAATCTGATATTCATAGTTTAGTTTTTAATAAAATAAAATTATACTTATATTCATTGCTTTTTTCAAATAAAAGAGGAACAATAAACCCTGATTGAGATCTAGAATCAAAACTTACCATCTCTTTGTGTTTCTCCAACATAGGGAGAAACACCTGAATACTTCTTACAAAATGTCTGAAACTTTTGAAAGTAAGTTCCTAGCCCACAAATTCTATTAAGTAGACTAATCTCACTTTCATGGACAAATGGCAGGTCAGCAGCAACCTAAAAATCAAGAAAAACCAATTAACTGGCACTGCTGATTTGGCAATTATATAACAGCCTGGTCACCAAAACTGATTATAACGATAGTGGTAAGATATCCTGAAGTCCCTCCTTATAAGAACCATATGGAGCCAGTTGCTTGAAGCTTGGTTAGGGCTCACCATTGGTTAAGAGGTATCAGAACCTATAGGTTTCCATGGTATTAATACTGGTTAGCACTAACCATGCTTCAAGACCTTTTACTCTGGGTAAGTTTATATTTTATTTACAAGTGAAGTGGAGGCAAATTAATTCTTTGCCACCACCTCACAGCTTTTCAGGAATAATTTTACAATACTTGATTTTAAAATAAAACTATTCAGCTGTGCAAAAGAAATCATAGGTTTGGTGATATCTGAAAGTCAAGTCCCAGGTGGAGGGTGCAAAGTGCAGCTTCCAGGTTAGGGTTGCAGGTCATTGTTTTACCCCAACTGAAACAACCCAAATCTTTACAAAAATGCAAACCTTAGGCTTAAAAATCATCTAAGGCACAGTTTTTATGGCTACTATTAGCATTAGAAAAGGTTTGGGTTGTTTCAGCTATGCTGAAACAATGACCTGCAACCCTATAAACCTGCAACCTGCAGTTTACACCTTCCATGTCCCAGCATGATTACAGAGGTTTTCTCTCTTTCTCGTTCTCGAATAGAATGTTACACGCCAAAGAGGTAAAAAGGTGAAATTGCTTTACTGTTTTTGCCACAAAGACAAATCGAATTTTTCGGAGATTGGCACCTGGTATATTTGTGATTTGCACAACGTTCATCTGCTTGTCAAACCACAAACCTGTATTCCAGCAAACTTGTCATAAACATATATACCGCCAGAATCTCCAGACAACGCCAAAAGTAGCTCGTGCAACATGGTAGATCACTATGTGATCTGACCCTTCCTTTGCCTTAGGTTGCGGCCATGTTTATTTTACATCACAGGTGTAGTTCCAGTCCCCTTGAGCTCAGTGCCCATAATACCATTGGCTCCCAGTGTTCGTTCTCTTTCCGTTGCTTCTTGTAGGATCCTCCTCATCGGAGAGAGGGTGAAAGATGAAGGTAAAAAAACATAGATACGGTAATGGTCTGATTAAACGGCGAACACGAAGTAAAATGCTAACTATGTATCTGCATAACTGTGGTGTAAATTTGTACGGATGGGTCGTGCGACCCTAAGATTCGACGGATTGAATGTTCGAGTTGAATTTGTATCATGTAGAGACTTGCACTACGGTCCTAGGGTTATTTACTGATGATCAATGAGAGTTTTATTTTGATGCATTAGCGGCCCTTCCTTAAATGTTTCCCAAAGGGAAGTGTGCTTTCTATAGTCGTCGAAAGAAGGAAGGAGGACTTACGACTGACAGCAGAAAAATCCTTCTTGAAACAGTGTGGAAGTTTCAAATAAAGTCTGAAACAGTTTCGTGATTTTGATGTCATGTAGTTTAATACAGCCAATCCTTCAGTCCTATATCTCGTTTTCTATCCATTTTCTTACCCACGGTTCTTACAAAAACAGGTGTTGAAATGGTAAATTTCAACTCACTAGGTTCTTATATGCGGGACTTCTTTTTATTATAGTACAAGTGGTGGTAGTTCCTTCATCATCGAAACTTGGAACAGGACCACTAAATTGCTGACAGACAGATTTATGTGTGCTGGCCTGTATAATATTGTGTTCATTTAACCAAACAACCATTGTTAAAATGTGTTTCTAAGCCGGAGGTGTTAGTTTAAAATTCTTTTATCAAGATTACTACTGAATATCTATGCCTTCTTTATCAGCATATCATAAGGTTTAACGCATTGACACCTCAGGCACCCTATGACGCCCCCAGTTGACAAGTAAAATTATCTTGTGTTAGAGTAAAATCTGTGAAGTCTCACCCTAAAACCCTAAGGTAAAAGGTAAAGTAAAGTCTGCCACAAGCCTAGAAGGCCCTACCAGGCTGGCGCTCATCTCCGGTATCTGTAGCATGAAGCGACTGGGAGTATTTACAACGTCGCAGGCCAGGACCTGAACCTGAACCTGAACCTGAACCTGGACCACTCGATCCGGATTCGAGCGCACTAACCATGTCTCTTATTTACTTGTCATTTAAGAATCCAGGTTGCTTCAACGGGATACAAACCCATGTGGCATCGCAGAGATCATGGGTGCCAATCTCATTGAAGCCACCTGAATTTTTCAGTTGTCTAATTGTCTAAGTGCAAGGATCACTTCTATCTTTCATTAGATTTAATGTTGTTAAATTCACCATTGAGACAGCTGTTTATGCTTGCAGCTAAATATCTCCTACCCAGCAACTGGTTGCCAGAAGCTTATTGAAGTTGATGATGAACGGAAACTGTAAGAGTTTCACTTGTTATTTGTTACGGTATAATGGAATGGAAGTTATTTTGTGGAAAGCACTCTCGTTATGAGATAGTTATCATTCAAAGACAGTGTGCTTGATATGGGACGGTAAGCCAGAGTATAGTAGTGGCAGTGGTGCTAGTAATAATAGTAGTAAAGTAACCAAGTAACCAAAGTTGAGTTTTTTAAGTTTCCTGGGACACGTGGTAGATGAGATTGGTTATAGCAAACTTTGCTGTGATTGCCTCTTTGGATATTTACCATCTCATATCCATGATAAGCAATAAATCCTTGTCACTTCAATAGTTTAGCCTCTTTTTTGAAGTAAATAAAAATACTGGTAGTTCCTTTTTGTGTGAAAAGCAGAACTACCTATAATTTCTATCGTGAATTTTGTCCAATTGAAGTGAACCCTTACATGGTTTACTGTCACTTTCAATGCGTCAGACTTGAATGATTTTGTACTTTTGTGGGGTATGACTTAAGCATGGTTTTCTTTTGATTGCAGTCGTCCTTTCTATGACAAGCGCATTTCTGCTGAGTGCAATGCTGAATGTCTTGGTGATGAATGGAAGGTTAGTGACATAAAAAACCTAAGTATTTTACTTATGTATTAAATTTGTTAAGGATGTAATGAAACCAAAACTAGGGTTCATCCTGCTTCATTCTGTACTTTTTTTTGTTGTTAATAGGGATATTTAGTGAGAATCTCTGGAGGGAATGACAAGCAGGGTTTTCCCATGAAGCAGGGAATCATGACAAATGGCCGTGTCCGCCTTCTGTTATCCAAGGGTCATTCATGCTACAGGCCTCGCAGAACCGGTGAACGCAAGCGCAAGTCGGTGCGTGGCTGCATTGTGGACTCCCAGCTTAGTGTTCTCAATCTTGTCATTGTCAAGAAAGGAGAAAACGATATCCCAGGCTTAACGGATAAAACTGTGCCACGCCGTCTTGGACCTAAAAGAGCAAGCAAGATCAAGAAGATGTTTAATCTGTCCAAGGAAGATGATGTACGCCAGTATGTCATTAGGAGGCCTCTTCCAGTTAAGGAAGGAAAGAAGCCCAAAACAAAGGCACCAAAGATCCAACGCTTGGTCACTCCACGTGTACTCCGGCGTAGACGTAAGCTCGTGGCTATAAAAAAGATGAGAATTAAAAAAGCGAAAGAAGCGCATGCCGAGTACACCAAACTGCTGGCCAAGAAAGCAAAAGAGGCAAAAGAAAAGCGTCATGAAATGATAAAACGTAGGCGTATTTCCTCAAGTCAGCGGGAGTCAGTCAGCAGTGCCAAATGAGTTCTGTGTGAATTTACCAACTGCCATACAATAAAAAGAAAGTCATTGCAAAATAAGTTGTACTTTTCTTGTTTATAAGCAACTCCCTTTCCCATCTCCTCTCCCAAGGTCCAAGTTTAAAATGGAAAGGGTAAGTCCAACCTGTAAATGCCAGAGTCAAAGCTTTCAGACTGGACATCACACAAGCAACAGGTGCAGCCATGGCAGGGTTCTCAACCCATAACTATAACACCAGTCCCGGGTGTCTCTGGTACATGTTACGGCTTTAGAAGCCGCCTTGAACAGTAGGTGAATGCGTTGATCAGTTGCAATGTTACGGTTGAAAATAGCGAAATGGCTGTTCTAAATTCTATTGAGAACCCTTCATAGTATCCACAGAATGATGAAATAAAAAAGCAGGAAAAATGGGCCTCTCTTTTGTACTGGTTTGTGGTTACAGATAATTATGAACGAGCACGTGCTGCAGTGATTTACCCCTCTTGTATGATATGCAAGGAGGTTTCTTGAATATGTTTGCCACCAATAAAGCATGCCTGGTTTTCAATAAAAGTCTAGTTGCGCGTCAGTATTGCTTGAAGATTTGGCACTGCTGGGTTGACAAATGGTAAAATTTTCTTGGTGGTTTTGGCCTTTTGTTTAAGAGCCAACTGTCTTCCAGAAAAATTGAGGTCAGATAATGTTCTCTCGATAAGCTGCTTAGGGTAGCCTCGCTATTCAAAAAGGGCTTTGAATGTTTTGAAATATTTTGGCTAGGAATGTCTGGTAAGGATATTTTGGTAGATCTGAATGAGAGTTTCCGACCGTTATCTTCAGCACCATCAATGAGAATAAATCCCAGAGACTTTCGCTGAAAGCCCTCGCAGGCGACCTCTATTGTTTATAATGAGCTCTCGTAAGCGACCAGCTCCAGTTGCGACTACTTTTTTGAATTCCCTGATTGGTCGCTTACAAAAGCTTAGACTGTATTAAAGGGGGTTTGGTGGAAAATACTACCATGAAAAAAAATGTAAGGGGAGGATGGGAATTATATTAAATTTTAATATCCAAGAACACTGTTTAGGGTCCAACATAGGTTTGACGGGATGCGGGATGGGGCTTAAAATCGAAGCGGGATGTGGGATATGAAAAATTTTAGATGCGGGATGAAAATACGACGGCTAGACCGGAATACTCCGTTTTCGTAGACGGGATACGGGATACGGGATACGACAGTTAAATGCGGGATAGCAAGTAACCTCACGTTATGAGTTGAAAAGCTTTAATTTGCTTGGAGAATGAAAAATTTGGCCAAAGGACCCTACAAGACAGCTAGAAACCACGCAAAAAAAAGTAAATTACTCGGACCTGTGCCGCTCACGCAATTTTCTATTTGTCCTGTCGGAGTAACAAGTGACGTGGGTTAAAAGTAAGTCGATCTCTTTCAACCACGTTGCGTTCGTTGACATAGGGAGCTTAAGCACGTGCGTTTCTGAGACGCGGACGGCAACCGGAAGAGGACACTTCTCGTGCCAGGACAGTTTGTTTGTTTGTTTGCTTGTTTGTTATTTATTTGTTCGAGCAGGTTGAAGTTTTGGCAGGTATTCAGCTGATGTGGACCTGCTATACCCACCCACCCATACACAGACAGAGGACATCCACAACACCGGAAATTTCATTCCCTACTGTTCTCGAATAGAGTGTGGGTTCTTTAACGTCCCACAGGGAACTAATGAACATGGAAGTTATTTATGAGACGGGATCTCCGGCTTATCGTCCTTATCCGAGAAGACTTGAAAGTCAAACCATTTACGGATGTAATTACAAAGGCAGCACTTTCTCCTCAGTTATTTAAAGACCCTGAGTGTTGGTCCGGCCGGAGTCGAACTCACGACCTCCCACACGGCAGCCTAATGGAGAAAAGATACTTAGCAATGTAACTGTGGTTGTCTGAAGACCACAGCTCACTTCCCGTTGCCGTCCGCGTCTCAAAAACGCGCGTGCTTAAGCTCTCTTAACCTGCGATCAGGTTCTATTTTAGTTTCGCGTGGTATGTGGAGTTGGCGAAACGAAAAATAGAGCCTGACCAAACTTCGAAATTCCTTCCGCCCACTTTTTTTGATTGATTGACATGTCCTTCATCGGCCAATCAAATTTACTTCCATTACACCAATACACGCGTGGACGGCAGATTGACGCTATTTTGTTTTGACTAGAGTTAATTACCGTGGGAGGAATATTATAAACGAATTCGAAAGTTACCGTTGGCTTTAATGTGAGAAAAACATGTTTAAAACATGGGGAATGTTTTCGACGACTATATTGCGGCAAAGGCCGGTGAATATGCAACTTTTAAGCTTGACATCTTAATTTGTAATTGAGATAACCTAGCATTTTGTCGTTGAACGGTTTGTAAATACATTATTCCTTTAACGTGTTTGCCCATGAATGTTTCTTTGGTGATTTTTTCGGGTAAGATCTTCAGTTGCAGTGTATTTCTGGAATTGGGCGCAGTGAAATCATAATAAGTTTGGCCGGCGGGTCTAAAACACATGTCACATTCCACAGGTCACTCGTTGCAGGTCATTGTTTTATGTTTTGGAAAGTAACCAAAACCCTCAATTTGGCTAACCCTAGGCCTAAAAACCAACCTTAGGCCTAGGGTTAGCCAAATTGAGGGTTTTGGTAACTTTCCAAAACATAAAACAATGACCTGCAACGAGTGACCTGTGGAATGTGACCAGTGTTTTAGACCCGCCGTAAGTTTGGCTGTTAATTTTTTGATGGAGCACGAACAGTAAGATGGACTCGCAAAGATTCTTTTATTGTTGTACAATTGATCTCTCTGGAAACATGCCATTTTAGTTTCTGGAGTGCGAGTTTTAAGTTAAATCAACTGGAAATATTATGAAGTGTGCAAACAAACCGTGTCATGTACAGTAAATAAATAAAGCCGATATTCAAAACATGCATTCGTGTAACTTGCGATTTTATCAGCATCTCCTCCTTTTGATATATATGTCCCCTGTCTCATCCAGGAAACCAATATGAATCGGCTTTCATTGTCATTTGAAAGAACCAGCTATTTAGCTTTCAAAACATCAGGGAAGTTTGTGCCAAAGTACTTTCAACCCCATGGCCACAGAGCTCGACAACGGAATCGCTAATTTCACTCGTTCCAGAGATTCAAACCCGATTCTGGACAAGTTATGAGATGTTTCGAATGGCATATCTCCATTTATACAAATAAAATCAAGTTGCACCGTCCACGGCATTGTAAGAACAAAAGGGAGCATTTTTTTCGTACACTTATGGCGGATTAGTCTCGAGGACTTCGCGAGAGCTCCGCGCAATCACGATGGCATTTTCACTTCCGACGTTTCAACAGCCAATCAGATCACGAGTTTGGTCGGCCAAAATTTGGCCGACCGTCCGGAATTCTTGAGAGACTTTTGGTCAGGCCCAATTTTAGCGAGCGACGACATAAGAAAACATATGGGCGAAGCTAAAAATGGGCCTGATCGCAGGTTAAAGCTCTCTGATATCCGATGATCGTCTCACTTCGCCAACCTATAGCTAATCTGAAACCTGACATAATAAACTGCGTTGCAATTTATTATGAAAAGGGAAGCTTTAGAAGCAGTTTTCTCCGCGTAAGGAAAGAATTCGGGCAGTTACTAAAGAAGGAAAAAACGCTAAAGAAAATCCGAGAAAACGTCACGTTAGTTTGTCAGTTGTACCAAGCCAAAAACTATGGAAAAGATATATTGATGACATTTTCTCCCTTTTTGGGACAGCGATAAAGCAGCGGTGGACCATTTTATTAAACAAACTAATAAATTCTACCCTACCATCAAATTCACGGCTGAAATATCAGAGAATGAAGAGGGTCATGAAAGGAGGGGGTGGCAATCCCAATTACCAGTCCAAATTTGGACAAAATCCCAGTCCCAGTGAAAAGTTTCCAAGTTTGTTAGAAATCGCAGTCCCTGCTACTAAAATCCTAACCGGAGTTATGATAGGGAAAATATAATTTTAGAGCATCTATATGTTGTATGAAACACTTAATGATAGTCTAAAAAAAACATGAAAATACGAGGTATAATTTGTATCTGCATGGGATTGCTTACCGAAGTGTCCGCGGAAAAAGTATACAAAAATTTTGTTCTATCGACGGAGTTGATAATGTAAATTGGCCACCGTACAGAGATTCTAAAAGCTCACGTTTCGAAGCGTTAGCCCTTCGTCAGAACGAATCCTAGTTCCAGTTTCTTTAGAAACTACCCCCTTCATTCATCCGTTGAAAAAGGCCTGCTTTCACCTGGCACATGAAAAAGCATTCTTAAGGGCCCACTGACGTATTTTTTGGGGTGCGTTGCTAAGGATGTAATGCTAAGTAGTAATTTGAGAGAATTTTGGCATTATTTTAAAGACATAAACGATACTCAAATACCCATAACTTTTTCAAAAAAGATGATTTGAAAAAATCAATGAATAGCTATATTCAGTATTTGGGGTGAAACGTGCCACTTAAAAAAAATTAATTCACTTTAAAGACGTTGGAAATTTAGCGTTTTGTCAAAACCGGAAGTCAGTTCGTTTACGCATGCGCAGTTGATCTGAGAACGAGCGAGAGGAAGGCCGAGGAAACACCTTCGATGCAAACAACAGTTCGTGTGGTGACTTTTGCTTGTGAGTGGGTTTTCTTGTCAGCTCATGACATGATTACATCAGTTACCGGAAGTAACATTTCACTTCCTTAGCAATGCGCAAAAAATCCGTCTGCAGGCCCTTAATGGTGCAGTCTGCCGATTCTCTACGTCACTTCCCAAGTCACTGTCATCATCATTATTACGAAGTTCGTCAATATAAGTATCCTCACCAATATCCTCCGAGTTTCCGCCCTCTTCTCTAGACCCACAACAATCGCTTGTTCAAGGACGTTTCAGTTCCTGTGCCTGACACATTTACCATGACACCTTGCCAATACCTCATCTGAGCTTCTTCTTTTCGAATGATTGCATTGGTTGCAGTGGGTTTAGGGAAGTCGATTCGTGCTAGACGAGCCGTATTAGAGGTATGTTGTAGATAGGAAGCTTTGAGGTTTAAAAACAAGTCTGTTGGCATCAGGAGGTCCTCACTCATGCATAGCAGTGTCCCGGAACACAAGAAGACCGCATGAAATATTTGATATCAGAAATATTGAGCAGAACTAATACCTGATAACCTCTAAAAAGGCAAATCCAATTCTCAGCAAGGGCTCTTTATCTCCCATTTCCAGTAATAAAATCACAGTCCCAAGTGATCAAGCCCCACTTTCCCACCGAGAAATCAGGTCAAGCCCAGCTCCCATTTTACCCCTTCATGACCATCAACGAAATCACTTTCCTCGACAGTAGTTTAAAACTCATTATACGCTGACTGAAACCTTTCAATATACACACTGTAAGCTCATGCGGCCACCCCCCAGGCATAAAAAATGGCTTCTTAGGACTAACTCTTTATAAACAACATGATTTGAAGAGAGCCTTGAGGAGTTCAAACAATGCCTGAGAGTGCATGGCTATCCAAACACAACCATAGAAAAAGGCTAATGAGGGGCTTTTGCCTTTTGTCACTCATACCACCCAGCAGTTAAAAATCTTAAACATACATTGATGGAACAATGGAGCCTAAAAGCTCTGATAATATCATACAAAAGGGGTAAATCTCTTAAAGACACGCACGTCTGTGTAAAAACACAATTTTAAGGCTCTTATGCAGAACGCGCGACGACAGCAAAAAAAACACACTGATTGAGTATGTGCAGGCCTGCATGTCATTAACTTTCTATCTAGAAATGCAAGCACATAATGTTCACTCATTTCAATCCTCTGTGAGTGGCGTTTTTCAGTCTAACTCAACTTCTGAGCTGGAGCAAGGTGGTTTCAACCAGGTGGGATCGGAATGAAAATGCATGTTGCGACGGGATGGAATAACAAATAGAGGCAAGATGGGGGATTGAAAAAGCCTATTTTGGATCCTCACTGTTGTGTGACTATGATATATCAACTACCCTTATTTTTAGCACAAATGGTAACAAAAACAGTGAGTCCAGCACAAAGTGTTGGGAAAATTAATGTTAATTCAAACCATGCATGATGTAAAATATATCAGTGCCACCACATTAGAAACTCATTTGAAAAGGAGACTACCAAAAACTTAAAAACAATTTATTGTCCCTTGTTTCTGCAGAAGGGTCTACGGTGAGTAGAAAGGTATGTATGCATGTGTGACTGTAAATGCAAATACAGTCAAATCTTGAGTTCAATAAATTCCTTCAAGAAACAATATTGCACCTAAAATTTTTTCACAATACTTTGCAGTGTTTGGATATCTGGTGAACTCCTCTGATTGCCTCACTTCAAATACAAATGATGAAAACATAGCACAACTTAAAAATGAAACAAGAATTCCCTTCTAACTTGTGTTGTACAAGTTATTGGTTGAAATAATAATAATAATAATAATAATATTATTATTATTATTAATCATAGGAAACTGTAGCAAACACTGCTAAAGAGTGCGCAATACACGTTTGTGTAGAGCGGTGTATAGAATTAAATGACTAAATGAAAATACACAAGATTCCCTGCGACTCTGAGTTTCGTTCTACTCATCGTAAACATGTACATATAGCTAGCTAATGAGTCTGTTCTTTATTAAATCTGCCTGATGAGTGCATACGCACAAAACTCAGAGTCGCAGGGAATCTTGTGTATTTTCATTTAGTCATTTAATTCTAATAATAATCATAATAATTGGTGAAGAGCATGTATCTGATCATTTATGATCAAGTGTGCTCTAAACCACCAGAGAGATGCCTGATATGAAAGTTTACAACATATTCTGCATTGGTCTTCTGCACTGAGATAGCAAATGGGTAAAGAGGATGGAATGTGAAGGCCACAAGTCTCTTCCCAGTGGGTGGGATTGGGCGACCCAAGAATCCCGCATGGATTTTAAATTTAAGAAGCCCTGCATCTCTGGAGTAGAACCTGTAAAAGAAAGGAAAGACAAAGAGGTTCTTAGCCTAAACACAATGCAGATCTACAAATTATTATTATTCATGGTAATAAAGGTGTTATCTCCCAGTCCTGCATTTCAATTATCATTAGTATTATTTATTAATAATTGATGGCAAATAGCTACATATATTCATTAAGATTATGTAGCTTCTGGCGAAGGCTTTTATAAGATTTTGAAAATAGTTTGTCCCAATTTTATTGTTCCTTCTCGTCTAGTGGAAAAAAATTGTCTCTTCAAAAGGAGCAAAATACCCTGAGTTCCAGAGCAATTTTTTTCCAAGGTGTAAGACAATGCTACTTGAATCTAAGACAACCTTCATTTCGAGTAGCATTATCTTGGATCTTGGAAAAAATATAAAAATATACCGGTAGTACCCGGTAGTACCTTAGTACACAATAACATTTGAAAATTGAAGCTTGTTAAACCTCATTTGGAAGCAAACAATATAGCATTTGCAAGGAGCAGTAGAGTTCAATTCCAAACCACCATGTGAAGACAAATCCAACTGATGTCAGAGTAGGTTTTGTCACCAGAGCATTTGCACAGCACCCTACCTACCAAGTCATGCTTGCAGATTCTTATTCCAGTTAGGGTTTAGGGTTTAGGGTTAGGGTAGACATTTGACTGATTATTTTTCATTCGTTAAGGGCCCACAGATGGATTTTTTGCGCGTTGCTAAGGAAGTGAAATGTTACATGTACTTCCGGTAACTGACGTCATCATATCATGAGCTAACAAGAAAACCCACTCACAAGCAAAAGTCACCGCACAAACTGTTGTTTCCATCGAAGGTTTTTCCTCGCCCTTCCTCGTGTTCGTTCTCAGATCAACTGCACATGCGTAAATGAACTGACTTCCGGTTTGGGAAAAAAGCTAAATTTCCGGCGGTTTTAAATTGAATTAATTTTTTTTTACATAGCACGTTTCAACCCCAAATACAGAATATAGCTAAGCATTGATTTTTTTAAATCATCTTTTTTGAAAAAGTTATGGGTATTTCAGTATCGTTTATGTCTTTAAAAAGAACATTTTTCAAAATAAAAAGAAAACCATGCTTGGCTGGATGCAAAAACGAATACAAATTATCAAACCATCGATCAAATACCCAAATTGCGTAGCACAGAGACAAATTTAGAGTTTTCTTTTATTGGTCACATGAACATGGGCGTGGTATGATGACGTCATATTTAGGGTCATTGGCTTACAAAAGTTGGAAACTGACCAAAATAATGCCAAATTCTCTCAAATTACTTAACCATTACCTCCTTAGAAACGCTCCCCCAAAAATATGTCAGTGGGCCCTTACGGCCACAAGGAAATTTCTACTTCAAGGAGTCAAAGAGGAATTGATATCTTAGTATATATGCATTAATTTAGTTCTTACTATTTATTGTTAGCGTAGTTTTAAAACAAAATATTGTATTAATAGGTCTTCAGTCAAGCGAAGACCCACCTTGTGAATAAACCATTATTATTATTGTTATTATTCACAAGGAAACTTCTGACTGCGACTGCCATAAAAAAGGCATAAAGTAAAAGTTTGTTTTATTCATTTAAGAAGGTTGAAGTTTTGGCAGCTATTCAGCTAATGTGGACCTGCTACATCTACCCACCCATACACTCACAAAGGACAGCCACAACACCAGAAACTTCATCCCTAATTCTTCTCAAATAATGTGTAGGTTCTTTAACATCCTACAGGAACTTCCACATATGAACATGGAAGATAAATGTATTTGTGAGAGGAGACCCAAAGGTTATTGTCCTTACCCAAGAAGATTAGAAAGTCGAACCATTTGCAGATGTTGTTATAAAGGTACATTTAGCACTTTCTCCTCATTTATTTAAAGACCCTGAGTGTTGGTCCAGCTGGAGTTTTATCCCACAAGCTCCTGCACAGTAGTGCAATGCTCACCTGACTGAGCCAACTGGTGGGTTTCAAATAAAACTTGCACACTGTTGTAATGTACCTTACCTAATTGGGTGATCTCCACAAGCCTTGGGCCTTTCCATTACTGATACCCATTTGTCATCATATTTAAAAAGTGACAAATCTAAATATGGACTGCTACTGTATGACTGTGAGCTGATTGGAAGCTGAGCAAGAAGCCGTTTGACAGCCTCTGTATAGCCTCCATACTTTGCATTCACAATTGTGTGTTTGAAACGTCTTTGGATTTGCCGGGCAAAAATGTTGCTAGATGCAGAACACGTGAACTGAGCTGGAGAATGCAACATGGCATTTCGAAATGAATCACAGAACTGTTCAAAAAGTTCCAGCAACTTTTCTGATGTGTTTTCAAACACAGCCAAGACGTTTGTTGTTTCCATATCATACACAATGAAAAATGATGGTTGGGAGTTTGGATCGGGCACTCTTAAAGTAACGACATCTTCACTTGCATACTTAATAAGTAGAATTCTTCCATCAAATAGCTGCATCTTCCACATTCGTAGTGCTCTGAACAACTCTACATTCTGATAAAATCTTCCCATGGCTAATGGAGTGCCCTCATTATGAGCACATCTCCACAAGTGTGCCAGAATGCGATGCTTGAGTCCATTCAAGCAGGTCTCCATGTATGGTCTAATAGGTTGTCCATTGGCATCAACATTCCCCACACTTGCCAACATAAATTCATCATCCTCATAACAAAATCGGCCAATCGAGCGCACGTCTATGAACCTGCCGTCAGCTGTGACTTGAAAAATATGTATTACTTGCTGTTGAACTGACAAAATAGCCAACAAATCTCTGTAAAGGTACAGCCCCTGGTTGTGTGACAGAAATATTTTGTCACATTTGAAAACCCTGGAGTCTGATAATGTTCCTGTTTTCATGTCAACGATATGGATTGTATAATCCTCCAGGGGAGATCTAGGATTTGGTGACACCGATTCATTGTTGCTGTAAATATCAAAGAAAAAAGGATGTGGTTCCTCGGGAACGTAAGACGCTGATCCAACAATAACATATCGCCCGTCATCAGTAAACAAGCTACACTCTCTGTTCAAATGCTCTCCATTCTGTGCAACGGTTACCACAGAACTAAGACGGAAAAAACTTGAGAACAGCTGGCTTCTGATAACATTGTCTGAGGGTTCTGTGGCAAGAAGAGTTTCAGCAGCTGCGGGGCCTTGGAACTCGTATACCTCAACAGAGCTCTGGTCTAAAGAGAACGCCACAAAGTAACGACCATCTGGTGAAAATTTTCGCAGGTAACAAGGTGGTGTCTCTACATTAACAATTGTGAAGTTAGGAAAGATGTTCTGCGTGAAAGCTCTTGCTTGATGCCAGTGAGTTCCGGGTTTTGGGAAGTGGGTTTCTCTTTGTCGCAGCCTCCAAACTAAATTCTGGTTTGGGATTCTCCTCGGCTTAAACTGCAATGGCAAATCCGCCATATTCTCAACTCTGCTGCCGGTGTGTCCACCATATTGGCTTGATATTCTTGATATCCGGGACTTTCCGGTCATTTTCCCGTTTGGGACTGAGGCGAGCAGCTGAGTTGTCGTGTTTCTGGTGTTTCTCGTCTTGAATCTCCAGCATGGGTAAGTGTTCTTCGTTTGTCCGATAAATTTGGGTCTTTTTTTAATTAACCGAGATGTTGTTGAATGAAATCACAGCTCTGCCATCGTATACTTCGTTCCTGTTTGCGTCTACGTTGACTGTGCTTACTTTCGCTGGGATGCAAGTGTTTAAAACCAACTTGGCATCTAGTGAATGGATGACCATCCTTGGGGGTTTTATTGGATCACAGCTTTTTATTTTTCTTCTAACTGTATCCTTCACAAGCAGTGTATCACATAGGTAGGTAAAGGAATGTTTTTACCATCAGGTGCAAACTGCGGATTAACTTTTTTTTACTAATTGATAACATAACAAAGAGCTGTGGTCTCAACCGATGGGGGAGGAGTGGGGAGGGTGGCATTTTGGGCTTTGCTTGTTAATTATACCAACCCACCCCTTGCACACCCTTCTCTTTCAACATAGTGGACAAAATAAATCATTTGTTGGGTCTTTTTTAATGCACCAGTCAGTGGAAACTTCCCTACCACTGTGTCCCAGGAATGTGTGTGGGGGGGAATTGACAGAGCATCAAGGCAAAGAGTATCAACTTCCCCACCCCCTGGGCAGAAACTGGAATTAAATTCCCCTACCTCAAGGGCAAGAAGGTCCGAAGTCATACCAATTGCAACTTCTTGGGTTGAATAACTACAGTAAATAACTGAAATGGACTTGGTTTTGCTGATGTTAATAGTCCAGAAAATTGCAAGTGAAACTATTAAAACTTTAATGTTACACCTGTGTTGCCGACAGACTGTCAGATGGCACAGTGCTTCAGCCACTTTCCACTTGGTGCTGTTGTGATCCCCAAGCACTGGAAGAGGAACCACTCTATTGGGCAGTCTGTCTTTTCACAGACAATCATTTCACCAAATTTGGGTCCACCACAAATACACTGTGATTCTTCAAGGTCCAAGTTGTTTATCCACTGATAAGTCTTTTCTCTTAGCGGAAGCTCTATAAGAACCTTCCTGAACCACCATCTTGTTCCTTCCACCACCATCTTGAAAACTAGTGCCAGAGGTGGGGAAAACATTCATCTAATCTACCACCCCCAAATGGACAAATTCCTGTTTAAAAGTGATTCTACTCCGTGGTTTCCCCTACCCTTTCCCAGAACCGGTGGGGTGGGGTTTTCCGTTGACTGGTGCATAACTCCCTTGAGACCAACTAGAGAGCTTGAAAGTAGGATAAAGAAACAACTGGAGGAATTGAAAATGGCCTAATCATGTGAACTAAGGTCACTCGACGGCTAGTCACACATGGATTGGAGCCTTGGTGCTAAATAAGTTATTAGAGAGCTTTAGATTCTACGACGAGTTTTGACTGCCCGTTTTTAGCGAAAAGACTAAGGAAAATTATAACCCGCATACTTAATCTTACTTGTTGTTAGCAGTATAGGTTGCTCAGTTATTCTTATTGCTGTTAACTGAGCCTTTTTGCTCATCAAAAAAAGCCAAAACTGCTACCGTGTTGTTGACTTGTTTTGATTCGACGACATTTTTGCAAAGCCATGTACTAAAATGACAGTGGCATCACGTTTTTCCCGCCAAAATGACGCTGGTTTGCGCGTGCTCAATGTTGCCTTATGAGAAAATGTCGTACTCATAGTCGTTCTCGTACTAGAATGTAAAGCTCTCTATTCTTTAAGTTACCGAAGTGAACCCTTCCTTGTGTCAATCACTTGCACAGATGATGCTTATGAATGGCAGTAAGACTAATGTTGACCTTGTTTTGATATAGAGTACACTGCTTCCATGATAGAAATGATGTTGAATATTATGGTGTAGCTTGGTTTAGGATTTATGTACTGCATATGTCACAAAGACTTTCTTTCTCTAGGGTGAGATTGGGCGTCAGCTTGTAAAGGCATCTCTGGCAGCCACTACATTTTGATTTCACCCACCCACCAAGCCATGCATGTGTGTGGACCGACACCAGTGTCTCCCCATTACTTTTTACAAACAGTGTGTGGGTTCTTTAAAAGTCTAACCTGGGAACCTGGGAGTGAGACTTAACAGATTTTGCTCTGTCTAATGCCAGACAATTGTACGTGTACTTGTCAACTGAGGGTGTCCTAGGGTGTTTAAGGTGCAGGTGTACTCAGATGTAACCCCCCCCCCCCCCCAAAGAAAAAAAAATGTTGAGACATGGCTGGATTAATCAGGCTTCACAGATAAAATTCTAAATAGCATTGTGTTGTGTGGAGCAGGAGGGGATGGGTCAATGTTGAGCATCTTTACAGGTAATGGTCCAAAAGGATGGAGGATGGGAAAGATCTCAAACCTTGTTGTCCAGGATTGACCAATATTTCAACTTATTCTATGACTAGCTCCGTGAGCGGGCATGATGAACCAAATCGCGCGCTCTGATTGGCTACCCGAGCGGGCAAGATGGAGCGATACTGCCCGCTCGGGATTTCTCGCTTGGTCCCGCAAGATCAAAGATCATTTTTTGGTGTTTTAAGTCATATAATAAATCCTTTATTGACCAAGCTTGTTCGGTCAAGATGGCTGGATATTGGCCAAGTTTTTTTTTTTGTGTGTTTATGGACGGAGACAAAGTCTCGGTTCATAAACACGCATAACCCATATTTCTTGACAAAGAAAATAAGGGCTTTTGTTTACCCTCCATGTAGCAAATAAAAAAAGCAACGTATAACTGTTTCATCTGCAAAAGGCAATATTTTTGTGGTATTTTCCGTGACTGAAACTTCTAATCAGGCAGTTGGGAATTTAGAGACTTCCATGTTTGGACGAAATTTTCAAACCAAGTTGTTTCCTGAAGGTAAGTGTTAGTTTCAAATGTGAACTTCATAGAAAGTTACATAATGTTTATATGTAGTGCCAGCTGGAACTGGTAGTATTATTTAGGGAAGCAGGGGTGAGAGCACTTGCCTCCCACCAATGTGGCCTGGGTTCAATTCCCGGTCCCGGCATCATGTGTGGGTTGAGTTTGTTGTTGGTTCTTTCCTTGCTCCAAGAGGTTTTTCTCCAGGTACTCCGGTTTTCCCCTCTCCTCAAAAACCAACACTGCCAAATTCCAATTCGATCCAGATTGCACGGACGCATCTTGAACGAGCTCCTGAATGCTCTTAAGATGTTCCGTGTGTAAACAAATTTCATTTCCAGTACTCTTTGGAACCAGGACTGGGTACAGGGGAAGGAATTATAAAGCATTGATTTGTATAAAACAGTGAATTGTTGAGCACAAGTGTATTTTCAGTGTTCCCTGCATGTTTAGGGGGAGAATGTCAACAAGTTGAATAGGGAGCTTTAGAAACTACGATGGGAACGGCAACGAGAACATCATCTCAAAACATAAATTCGCGCTATTGTAATAACTTTGCGACTATTCCAAGCTTTGTAACATAACACTGGTGTGGCAGTCCCTCAAGAATGAAACCGATATGAGTCACGCTTAATTTAGGAGGGAAAGTGAAGTGCTGACGTCCTCTACAAATTGACAAATTTGGCTATTTCAAGTTGTTGTTTGCTGACAATGGCAAAGAAGTGGACAAAAATAAAAAAACGCATGTGCAGAGCATGCAAAGCTATTGTTTTTGCCCACTAATTAAGCAAATTTGTGTCATTCTCGTTGTTGGTGTTGCCGTTGCTAAAGCTCCCTAATATATCACAATTCTTCATCTTAGTTTGTTTCTTTTCTGGTGTGGTGCAAAACTACATTGGGAAGACAGAACTGACTGCCCACAGCAGGCATTTGGATGGACTAATTCTACCATGTCTTGAAATTAACACACTTCAAGGAGGATAGATACTCCTTCAAAAGAATGCGAGGGATTATCATGCAAGTCATCCTTAAAATTGTTGCATTCTTATTTTCAAATTGCGTGGTCTGCAATGCCAGTTCTGACAAAGGGGAAGCACCCTTAGATAGCAGAGCTGTCGTGTTCATATAAGAGTCGGGATTTTTTTATTCAATAAACTGTGATAACTTTTCAAATTTTGTTTGTGGAAGCCATTATCCACAACCCAATGTATGGAAATGTTTATCATAAAAAAGAAAACAATAATTTCTGACAAAGACACATCTTTGAAACTTAATTCATGGTTAACTTGATCATTGTCACAGCCATCTTATCCCCAGTTCCCCTGCAAAGTTAATTTTGTACCTGATGTGAGGTGACACTTCAGTCTTTTTTAAAGAAATGATGAAGTGAACAAAATAATTGTAGCCATTTTCAATGTTGTTTCTCTTCCAGTTATCCTTTGTTTGGTAGTTGCCATGTTTGCCTCAGGTTTAGTTCACAGGGTGTGTGTAACAACATGGTGAGTTGTCTAGTTTGCGTTCCAGTTGTGAGAAGTAAATCATATTAATATTATTTTAATACTAAAGCATACCAGTGGATATAGTTATGATGAGCGACTGCAACTTTGAATAGTCTGAATCACAGATTTGAACCCACAACTCTTCTAAGATCTAGGCTTGATGCTGTTTTTGCTTAGCTGCTGTAGAATATGCATGTCATGTTTATGGCCTGCTTAAGGGATCATTGGTGTAAGAGTATGTTTTGTGGCTCACTTTCAGTAACCATTTTTGGTAAGATAACAAGACACTGATAAACATTCTTGCTGCTAACCTCTTTTTAGCCATGTAATTGATTTAATTTCTGCACTAACCCATGTTTGTTTCTTTTTGTTTTCGCAGTTTCTTGTTTTCTTTGGTTGCCATATACTACATCAACAAAATTGCTGCCAGTGTGCATGCACCCACAACAAACCCTACTCCACAACTGAGGACAAAAAAGAATCGCTAACATAATTATGTCCTTATTATGAATCCTTATTGTCAATATTAACATTTACTTTTAATTTCAATAAAGCTCAATATAATAATATTAATGAGTAATTTCTTATTCTTTCTGATCAACTAATGTTAACTATTTCTTATATCATGACATTCTGCTCAAGTGGTTTTGGAGGTGTTCAGCCCAGTCAAAATGTGACGGCAGTCGGCAATTTGGCCGCCTTAAACGAAATTTCTGCCGCTTACTTCACACTTGTCAGATTTGTATTCAGGACGAGGTTGCCCCCGGACCCCCCCTACCATGCAAATCCTTTGCCCTTTGCTGCTGCCTATTACTATAGCCAGCTTGCCTACGACTCAAAAACATTTTGACTGGGCTGGTGTTATAGGGAATATAAGAAAATTTCTTTTTCTGTTTCTTAGCAATGATTACAATAAAAAAATGTCTTGGAACGAAAAGTTCATTTCAATTGGCAAACATCCAGACAAAAAGGAACATCAATTTAATTTTCCAGCACATAGCTTGATCAAGTGTCGTGAAGCCTTAGTAGTGCTTGAACTGTGAAGAGAAAAAAAGCCAATGTCTTGGAATTGGGAAATGCTGCAAAACTATTTGGCATTTACTCTACATTTTATGGTAGATATTTGATGGAGAGGCTCTGCTCAATATTTCAGTCAACATATCATGGCTTTATTTCAAAGAAAAGAAATTCCCTTTGCAGGCAGAGCCTACTTAGCTTTGTTCCATAAAAAAAAAATCATATATTTGAGCCTGTTGTAGAATGTCTCCCTGTTTGTTAGGCTTATGTCAGTGTGAGAACCTGGCAACTGTTTCCTTGCTTCTATGTGAGTAACATGTTTCCTTCAATTTGTTGCTGATGCATGGGCGTTCTGGGATTTTTTTACTGTGGGTGAGCCAATCTTTTCTCCGCAATAATTTAGTATCTCAAATATTAAGATAAACCAATCTCACCAGCCAAGTGCAGTAGTTGTTGCCTTTCAGCCAAATTTTCCTGCCAGGACTCCATGAGCTGAAAATACCTAATAGGACAAAATTATGATTCTTTGGTACTGTCCTGCTCATTGTAATCAAAAGTTTGCATGTACAGTTAGTGATTCAATTGAAACTGTGTAATTTAAAGGGGAGACTGATGTTTTTTTTGCTCCTGTGTAACATAAAAATTTGTATCTCTGGTTCTGTTTACCCACCTGAACAATTTGTCTCTTGGCCAGAGTGTTTCAACTGGGTGATTCTTCAGATGAACAAGATTTGCTTGAACAATGGTGATCCACTCTAAAAGAAATCATTGCAGTCTTGGTTTGACAAACATGATTTTTTAAAATAAAAACAATAGAAATAAAAGGGCAATTTTGGAATTTGGGAAGGTCATGAGAGAGTGTTAAAAACCTATCTTTGCATTTCTTTCCAGCAAGGGGATGTAGTACCGGTACATTCTCAGCAACTGACCATTAGTTAATTCCTTGGCTTTGTCATGTGCAAAATCTCCTTGTGTTTCTGGTTTTGGGAGCTGTTCAGTAGTTTCATATTCTGTGCTCTGGTGCCGTGTCTCCCTTCAGAAAACAACATACTCAAGTCATTGTTTGCTACTGAGTCTCTAGGTGATTGCACATTTCTATACATGTAAGAAGCATCATATGAGGTATTATCAGAACCCATAAGGGTTGAAACATGTAACGGCCCCTTGTGTGCTGGGAAACAAGCTTCAGAATATTCAATTTGCTAAGTACCATATTTGGAACAACAAGAGCAAGGGGTTTCCAAATATGGTACTTAGCACTGAAACATTCAACCAATCAGTTCGCACTGAATATTCGGAAGCTGTGATTGCGCATTACACGTTTCAACCCTTATGGGTTTCTGGTATTATGTCATTTAAAACAAATTGCCATTGACCTTGAAATGGAAGTGATTTTGAAAATATTTATCAAAAAAACAGATACCAACTCCCCATACTTTTCTGTGGTTCAAGAAATTATCTATAATGTACTCAACTGGTACCTTTAATCATCTTGAATACCTATGTTACCTAAGTTTAGCTAGTTTGTCTCCCAAGGCAGCAAGAGGATCTGTATTGTTTCCATCAGATGTTTGTTTGTCTTCCAAATCTGATGTAGTCTTGTCTTTTTCACCACAATTTTCATTTTTTGGTTGTTCATCACTCTCTTCTTCTTCTGTCAATGCACCCATCACTTGCACACACTTGCCAACTTCACCACGTTCTTGGAACAGTTCAGCACCAACACTACTGCTTCGTCTGTGTAGCATAGATAACTGAATGAAATAGTTCTTTTCAACTTAATTATCTCAAGACATTCAAGGCAGCACTTACTAAAGCCAGTCAGTTCTGCAGAGATAACAATCCAATAACAATAAAACTAATGACTGGTTATCATGATTTTTTGAGGAAGGTGGGTGAGTGGTCAGTTTCAATAACCTCTCTGACTACTTTTCTAGTTAATAGCCAACTGGTCTGCCTCCCTCCAATCAGGTTCCTTTTGAGGATTTGTTGTTTTTAATTTTGATAATAGGTTTTGTTCATCCTGAAAAAAACTCTTGAGGGGTGTGGTCAATTCACTACATATTGTGATCTGTGATTGTAACATCAAATTAGTACGACTAACTCAAGTTCAAGAATGAAGATACAAACCAAAAAAATCATACAGCCAAATTAACAGTTTATGATGAATTAAATATACGCTAACGTCATTTCAAAGTTTATGTAAGCATCAACAGAATTCACATTTTAACAAGGCTGCTGCCTGAGAAAATTTTAAAGGGGCCCTCAGAGCTAAACGCTGAGAACTTAGGAGCCCAACATATGAAGTGAAAGGTGTTGCTGTGAAAAATTAAGGCGCCCAGAGCTATTCTTTGGGAGCCCCAGGCTACCAGGCTCCTGTTAGGCAACAGCCTTGTTTTATGAGAAAAATTACTTCCATGTTGTATTGTTTTGAAGCAGGTAACATGTTAACCCTAGTAAATGAAATGAAGAGATGTCTTTTACCGGTAATGGTGACTTGTGGATACTCAGAAAATTTCTGATTGCTCCATTGCAGGAGTGAAACTTGCTAGTTTTGATGCTCTACTACTGAGCTATAGGAGGAGACTGGTTGAGCAAGCACATTAAACTATGATATCTTCATCTCATTTGCTGGGGTTATAAATATTATTTTGTCATCTGTCAACTGTACATTGTCTTATTACCAGGACAGAAATTATTATACCTTGCCTTTGAATACACCCTGTCTTGTCGTTCCATTTCTTCTGTCAAATGAGCCCTCATCTGCTCTGCCTCCAAGGCCTCAGTCTGTTCCTTAACTTGTTGATTAAAGTCATCACGAATTGTCTGAAAATTCATCACTTTGGTGCAAGCCAAAAAGAATGTGAAAAATACAGCATTTTATTACAGAGTAATCAATGGTATAATTTTAAATCTTTTATTCTCATTCTCAGATAGGGAGGGCTTAGAGTTTTAAGGTGGACCTAGATGTTGCTAACCCATTCCTACCTACAGCCCTCCCAATTGGAAAGTAAAAGTGTCTGGCATTAGCCAGAGTTAAATCTACAAGTGTCCCTTTCAGGTAGGGAAAGGTTTTTTAAGGAACACTTATGTTATTTTATAAAGTATTCAGGCCTTTCCCTAGGCATTAATTACTTTAATTGGAGATTGTTTTAATTTCTTCATTTATTTACCAGGGTTAGCATTTAACCATCTCCTCCATTACAATTTCTGAGAATGCACCATTTCAATAGTATCAGCCTGAGCTGGAGGGTGTAAAGTGCAAATTGCAGGTTAGAGTTGCAGGTCACTGTTTCACCATAGCTGAAACAACCCAAAACTTTAAACTAATGCCAACATTAGGCCTAAAAAAAACAATGTTACCCTAAGGTTACCATTTTTGTTAAGGTTTGGGTTGTTTCAGTTATAGTAAAACAATGACCTGCAACCCTAACCTGCAACCTGCAACCTGCACTTTACACCCTCTGAGTCTGAGCAGCTTAGCAGGGCAATAACTATAATTATTTTATTAAATGGCCTTTCTTCTGTGTCTCCTTCATAGGAGATCTGTATACCGCAGTGTTACAGTGTCCAAACTTTAAATATACTGGAAGCTCCCAGAATTGACACCTGTAATATGTATATGTCAAATCTCCCAGATTATCCGGGAGTGTCTCGGTCAGTTACTGAACGAATCTCCTGGTCTCCTTTACGGGCCACCAAATGCCCTGAATGAAAGTGACTTTGGACCTTTTCTCTGTTGCAAACTAATAGTTAAGTCCTAAACCCTACTCCTTTGTCCTTCTTTTTAATTTATGAGCAAATAAAGGAATCATTAGTTAAAGCCACACATGCACTGACCCATTATGCCAACAAAGATGTTCCTGAAGATGAAAGCTCCAATGCAAAGCCATAAGATGATGTAAACCCTGACTGTGATGGAATCAGACACCTTGGTCAGATCTCTGAGTATGTCGTACCAGTGATCCAGTGTAAAAAGTTGAAACAGAGTCACAAGAGCATTACCAAGTGTGCTGAAACATTGCCGTGGATAATTTGTATCAATATTACTTGCATCAATAAATCAGATTGTTTACAGTGCTCATAAAGCATAAAGTGAAACTACTGTCAGTGATAATACTTAGTAAATGTTTCTGCGGCTAATCCAGGATTGAAGTGAAAAATTATTCAAGTATCCTTATTCATGTCATTATTAATCACTGCTCACAAGCAGTGCTCAAAATTAGTGGTTGTCCCAGACAACCAAAAGGTTTACCAGGCGACTAAATTTTGATGAAATGAAAAGGTTGGTTACCCAAAGAAAAGACAACGGACAACCCAGCCAAAAATAGAAAATGAATTACTTAAGCTCTTCGTTTTTCTATAATTTGTCAAATTACCATGGTAGTGTGAAGTTAACCATAATGAATTTGCTGAAGTTGAGCATTTTCCTGTGTTTTGAATATCTGGCTTTTACAAAAGTTCGGCGTTTCTAAAACGAGGGTAAGGGTAAGGATACAAATACAAAAAGTATCCTAAACATGCATAAAAGCTAACCTTAGGCCTAAACAAAAGTTTTTAGGCCTAAGGTTAGCTTTTATGCATGTTTAGGATACTTTCTGTATTTGTATCCTTACCCTTACCCTCACCCTTGGTCTTACCCTTACCCTTGTTTTAGAAATGCCGACAAAATATGGTCGACTGGAAAATTCAAGAGACAATGACATGAACATTTAGCTGGCGATGGATTTTGAAAATGCTAAAACGTAAACCCAGACCCAAACAGGCACACACTTAAAACTACGAGATACTCAAGCTCCAACACCATGTGATTGCATCTCAATATGCATGTATTTAATTGTTGGGGGTTTCCTAATGGGCAACCAAACATTTATCGGGCAATCAAATTTACGGGTTTAGTTGCCCAGCTTTTGAAACAGGGACAACCTGGAATTTTTTTTAATTTTGAGCACTGCTCACAAGTCTCTTACAAATGGTTTTATTTAGTGACATGTACCAGCATAAGCCCAAACAACACACACAATAGCAGGATATTTTGTTTGAACAAAATGAGCTAATGATCCTAACAATAGTTTGTAAGTTGCATGTGTTAATGAAAATTAGCCTAGAGAGATAAAAGCGTATATTTCTAAAAAGGTACCATCTTTTCAAAGTCAGCATCAAACCTGAAGCTCTGCTTGTACTTGAGGTCAGTTCTGTCAGACTTTGAGTACGAGGCAAACATGACAGTTCCAGCCACAGCAAAAATATACATAAGTGTCATCAGCAAAATAAGGATAAATGCCATTGACTAGAAAGGATGAAATAATTTTCATTTTTGTTCAATCATTCATTTATAATTTGTTGGTAAAGTCCAGGTTGAATGTAACTGACATTTATTTTATTTACCTTAAATGCTTTGAGAATTGTCAAAACAATGATCCTTAGCTGGGCAAATCTTGAGACCTGAAATGGAAATAGTTGATGCAATTATTAATTTTGTTCTTTTAAACTGTTTTAATTAAATGCATAAACTTGTCGATCATAAAGGGCAAATTTGTGCTCACCATCTTCAGTGATCGTAATATTCTGAACACTCTTAAGTTTTCAGCAATAACAGCCAGTTCTGCAGTGTTTTTACCAGACAAAAGCTCAATAAACTCTGGTACAAATGACTGAAATGAAACAAAGTTAGTGAAAACATGGCCTGGGATGGTCCCTTGAATGGCTCTTGCATGGCTAAACCTATTTTCTGACTTGGTGTGACTTTTTGATGATCCAGATAGACATTTGACTGTGCAACTCACTGACTCATTAAATGGCTGTCTGGATGATACACACAAAAAAACTGAAAGGCTAATACAGGGACCAGTTGAATGCCTGAAGGGGATTTCCTTTACATTAACTTACCATAACAGTGACAAGAAAGTCAAAGATATTCCAGCCATTGTTCCAAAATGTCCAAAATCCATCAATCCACTTGAGAATTATCTCCAACACAAAAATGGTTAGTGCACAGTAATCAAATATGTGGAGACAAAGCTTCAGCCCATCAAGTGAGGAGTCTTTCACCTTAGAGATTTCTTCAACAAAGGAAAACATTTAAGTCACAACAGTTGTATAATAATAAATGCACCTGTTCCAGTAATCTTTAATAAGATTACCAAGAACAACATTAAAACAGTAACCAGAGACACTGTCCATGCTCAGGTCACTCAGTAGTAGTGAGTAGTAGTAGTGAACTTAATTAACGTGTCAAGAATCGCCAGCACATAGCACTCAAAACATCTTATATTAAAAACATGATACCCAGCTAAGTAAGATCAGTCAAGTGAAGGGTCAGGGTTAGGGTTAGAGCATCACATCGGTATTGTGAGGTCACAGGTTCAAACCCTGTTGAAATCCTGAATTTTTCAGGCTTCTTTGCAATTGCTAAAATTGCGTTCATAGCTGCAAGGACCATTGATTTCATATTCGCAGTTCAATATATGATTCATTTCATGTATAATTTCATCGTTGAAGTAAGACCAAGTAAGTCCCAAAAATTTAAGCATTTAATACCTTAAATGAGAACAAAGTGCTAACACGCCCTCCCCCTTTCGAAAGTGTTTACCTCCAGAAAGTAGCAATATCTGAGGATGCCCACGCACTGTAATTCCTTCTTCGGGTCTCCTTGAACAAAAATTTATATACAAGGAGACCTAAAGAAGGAATTACAGGAAGAATTATTTAATGTATTCATCCTGCCCCACCCCCTCCCAATACTACCTCACACTCACAAATTTGCATGAAAGTAGGCTGTGAAAT
>NC_090870.1:1800560-1813060 GCF_036669935.1 Montipora foliosa | reverse complement strand
CAATTTCATATCTTGTCTCCCTAAAACTTACGCAGGAATATTTTAAAAGTGTGACTTTTCGTGTGACGCACACTTCCTTCACAAACAAAAGCCACTGCTAATTAAGACAGTCCAGCCTCTTGAAAGAGTGTCTAGGTCGGTCAAACTTTAATAAGTGAGGGTCGGCCAGGATTTTGGGGTATACGGTATACAGGGGCTTTTTAAATCGAGTATACGGTATATTGCAGCTTAAATACGGGTATTCGGTATATCACTTTCTTTGAATTTCAGGTATAGAGTATATAATGCTTCCATTAATTTTGGGTATTTTGGCGAATTTTTTTCGGGTATACTGGTATACCACTACCCCCTCTGGCCGACCCTGATAAGTACGGTCAAAAATGAATAGGCCATTTCCGAGTTGATGTCTGCCTTCTCTTCTCTAAGTGCGAAGTTTTTGTTGTGAAAATTAGTTTTCATTCATATGTAAAGTAGAACTCGTTACCATTACAAAAGCTTCGCACTTAGACTCGCTTTGAAGAGGAGGCAGACATGAACTCGGAAATGGCCCATTACTTGGCAATAGGAGGTTTTCACGTGACCATGGTGGACGAAAACAAAAGATCTCTCATTAGCTTCTTTTGTTCGTCCACCAGAAGTCGTACATTTATCTATTGTTGTTGGTGTTCCTAGAGGTTGGTTGAAAACGTCCCATTTGTACGCCGTCACTAACGTGAATAGCACTTTTCTCTCACGAAGGGATAACCCTCCAAACGTCAGCCGTTCAATGTTTTCACGTTAGCAATTAGACCTTCATCAACTCGGACGACAAAATCAAATTCTCGGACTTCAATAGCACTGTTCGTACCAACTTCAAGAAAAATGAGGTAACTGGACAGAGCTAGATCCACCCGTGCAAGGAAGATTTGGATTTGTGTGGATTTGGTTAGGGTTAGGCTTAGCTAAGCTCGGGTTTCCTATGGGTAGTGCTTACTGATACAGGGATATTAGCAAGTGATCTTGGTATCCAAAAAGAAAATGTATTTATTTAAGATTCAATTTGGAAAAGAACGCCATACATTGCATTTTATTTTAAAGCTTTTTACAAATGTTGTTGATCAACAGATTCTTCCCCGGTTTTTGGCGCCATCTTAGTTGGGGGGCGAACACAGCAAAATTTACAGTAAATGTATGGGATTTTGGCCGACTTTGAACCGCTGTAGCGCCGCTAAAAAGAGACAGATTTCCACAGATATAGTGTCTTTCAAGATATTTATTCTGAGATTATTTTCATGAAATATGAAACGGATTAAGGCTACAACGACCATGAACGAATTTTTAAGATTCCGTACAAACCCTTCCAGAATCATCACGGCAAATTGCCGCGAAATTAGAAGCAACATGAGAAGATTTATTATTCGAATTTAAGGACGTCATACATTTCTTAATGACCTTATTTTCTGTTGAATGAATTATATCAATAAAACTATTGAAAGTAGTGGCAAAAGTTGGAAATCTGTCCCTTTTTTTTATAGCGGCGCTACACCGGCTCAAATTCGGCCAAAATCCCATACATTTACTGCAAATTTAGCCATGTTTGCCCCCAGACAAGATGGCGGTAAAAACCGTGAGAGCGTCTATTATCTTTGAAAAATGCGTGGTTAACCCCAATTTTCTTTTGGATTTCAATAACACTTTTTAACATCTGCTTCTCGGCCCCGCATATTCGTACACCGCGCAAAAAATACCTTTGAATGCTCTGCTGTCTATGTTACAATTGGCTTGACGTCATTAAGATAATACCTAATTATAACATTTCGAATCTCTTGGTCTTGATTCACGTCACAGATTGAACAAATGATCAATAATTGAAAAACTTGTTTCCTGGCCATTGAAGCCGAGGCTCTTTCCTTACCTTGCAATTACCTATTATTAAAAGGCATTGGAAATCAATGTGACGTAATAATCCAAATAAACAAATAAACAATAGGAAATAAATAAATGACAGGAATCAGCTACACATCAAAAAGATCTATAGAAATTAAACGGCAGTAATAAACTTGCAGTATGGCAGATACAGAACCAATACTGGAAAAACGGCATATAGTTCCTGCAGTAGAGAAGAGGGTATCCCCGATCGAGACAAATCATTCGCCTGTAAGTATATCTTAAACATTCAAAACAACTCTGGAGTTAATAATAATGGAATTTGTTGCTGTTTAGGTCTTCTAGACCTCTGTACCTGAATCGGTTTCAATAATTTGAAAAAGCTAATTTTACTTTCTTCGAATTGATAATCGCAAAAGGAAACTATGGAGGAACAAAAATAACCGAAGAAGCAAGTGTTACAGCTCTTAAGCGTAACACTACCAGCCCCTGCTTTCTCACAGGTATAGCAACCAATGGCCTTCCTTGCATCCGACTGACAGCTTGACTGTAACACATGACATAGACTTTGGTCGCAGCGACGACAACTCCCACTACAAATAGAAGATTCACTCGTTTGAGCGATTTTTTTTTACAAAACTAGGCGGCTAAAATTTTCGAGAAATAACTAATTTTACATCACAATACATTTCAAAATTATTGGACTATCAGAGTTAATCTAAGATCACATTTACTGTTTTGTTCATTTTGTCCTTCAGGATTTTCATCTGGATGTCAAATCCCTCTCGTCCGACGATCTCTTAAACACATGCCGTATTTGTAGAGACGAAACAATCAATGAGTCATTAGTTAGCCCCTGTCACTGTTCAGGAACGCTTGGGAAATGCCATGTTCACTGTCTGGAGGAATGGCTCTCAAAGGCTAATAAAAACTCTTGCGAAATATGTGGTTATAGATATCGTACAACCAGGATCCCGAGATCCCTTAAAGAGGTACGTAGGTTCGTTCCTCAAAACAATAAAGAGACAAATTCATTGCATTTCATTCCCTCCCTTTAACTCCGAACTGGTAACAACCAGAGATGAAAAGAGAAGGAGTGTTTGGGTCGTGGCTTGTCTTCGGCAAAATTCAACAAAATGGCTTCCTATCAACAAAGGGAAGCGCGACATTACTGTATTATGTATGACAGGATCCCTCGTTATGGGCTCCTTGTTATGGACACTAACTGACATTTTGACAAGCGCGCCTGCTATGTGTCTTGTGGAATCTGCCTTCCTTTTCGTCCAAAATGATTGAAATTCATATATCCCAAGGGTCAGCTTGAGTCTCCCTTAAGCCTGGAGCATACTTGAGCTATCAGCTTAGCAAAGTTCATTCGCGACTGTTGGCGTAAGCAAATTGCCCCAGTGTGCAGTGGCGTTTTCAGCGCATTTAGTCACGTGTGCCATCGACGCCGAATATTGAACAGGTGAGGTCGAATGAGTAGGCAATTTCCGAGTTCATGCCTGCCTCCTCTTCAAAGCGAGTCTAAGTGCGAAGTTCTTGTTATGAAAATTAGTTTTCATTCATATGTAAAGTAGAACTAATTACATCACAAAAACTTCGCACTTAGACTCGCTTAGAAGAGGAGGCAGACATGAACTCGGAAATGGCCTATTTAATTTAGACCGAGTGAACATTATCGCGTGTGAAAAGCTATCGCCTTACACTTGCGTAATGTGCTTAAACGCTGAAGATTAGGGTGAAAGTTAACACTTCCGCATTTGCAGATGGAGAGCTCACAGCGAGCATGATCTTGCTGGGTACCCTGGTTAAAGACAACTTAACGTGGCTGAACACAGTTTCATGATACCTATGTTTCATTTACCTTTTTTTTTCTAAAACCCTTGATACTTTGGTCGCCAAAAATGGTAGCAAGCAAGTTAACAACACGAACTTCGGTTTTTTGATAGTTAGATGACGTCTATACCGTTGCCATGGCAACATGAATAAATATAAAGAGGACTTTAAAGTCGGTTATATTTATTTGCAGAAAATCTGGTCATTAGATTTTCTTTATAATTTGCATGCAACAAGCTGGTAACGATGCTCAAAAGTCAACACTATTTCAATAGCAATTTGACAGAGAGATCTTTAATCATCCCTGGTTGAAGGTTCACTAGAAAATCTAGAATTTCCTTTGTTAAAGTTCAAATTTTTTTCAATATTCCAGTTACTTATTTCTTTAAGTATTTTCGTGCCAATTTTCGTTAAATTCTAACAAGTGGTTCTCGAGAAATAGGCGTATTTCCGAGAAAGCTATTTCGCATTCAATCGCAATTTTTAACAGTACGCATGCGCTGCATTTAGCTGGGTTCTTTTTCAATAACAAAGAAATATCTGCGAATTGCGGGATTCATTGCATCGTTAACTTTTCTAACATACATTTCTCATAAAAGACTTTGTTCAGTTATGACGAAAAATAGTACAGATAGCGGAAACATTGAGCAAATAAAATGATTGCTGTATTGAAGCCATGTTTATCTTTTTCGCAATCCTTGCGCGCGCGCTGCATTGCGTTAGCAAGAGCGCGCGCGAAAACTGTGTTCGGCCACCTTTCTTTCACTATCAATACTTAAAGAACAAAGAAAAGCAAGTTTTCTTTGTGAGTCGGCAGATAGTGACCGCGATTCAGCAAGCTAATAAAATCAAAAAACTTGCAGGACTTCATAAAGGAGAGCCTCTTTTTTCAATGGCAACCCTTCCCGTGGGAGATTCACCAAGCCCACTGTTGTAAAAGCCAATTAAAACAGAGCTATCTCAGTGCCAAGGGAAACATGAAAACTTTCGCAAGAAAAACCTGTTCCTAAAAATAAATTTATTCGGGAAAGGGTTGACTCAAGGAATTAGTGGAGATAGAGGCTCTGTTTGATGCTTGAGCTCCTGAAACTTGTCCTTGGTGATCTTTGAAAACGTTATATGATTAACCTTGACAACTTCTTTCTTATTTTAGTGGGTTACTCGAGGCCAAGGACGTCGTGAGCGTCGTTTTCTCTGTGGGGACTTCGTCTGCTTCCTGATTCTCAGTCCATTAGTGATAGCAAGCTCATACCTATGCGCTCAAGGAGCCTGGTACTACTTTTTCATCACGGACAGATGGACTGGCGCGGGGCTAGTTTCACTGAGTGTGTTTCTGTTGTGTATATTCGGGTTTTGGTTGATAGTAACAGTAAGATTTCACCACAGATGTTGGCTGGACTGGAGAGACCGTAATCAAGTAGTTAAACTTGTGAAAAGTCAGATGTTTCAAGAGGGAGAGTTAGAGAATTCAGGAGCTTTGTCTGGGACAGAAACAGCCGTGTGACTCTAGTGTCTGCCCGCTATCTACCTATTCCGTTATTCAATGACTCATGCATTTAAACTGTTATCCAATTAAACTTGATTCCTTTTGAGTTTCACCTAGATTTGTTACTAGCTTCTTGACTCCATCTTAATAATATTGTTGAAGTCAGCGTGCATGTTTCTTCCAGTGAGCCGTGAAACTAGGAAAACTTGAAATAAGACAGAGCTACTTGTTAGTTTTGAAACGCCATAGTGAATATAAATAGTATCTTAAGGGACAAACGTGCTTCGATAAAGGAAAGGAACTTTATTTAAGTGTCTAGTCGTACTAGCGCTGGAGCACTAATTGGAGACACTGTAAACTGTACGAATATTAACGAATATTAACGCAAGTCAAGTCAAATGTTGGTTTTTGAGGAGAGGGGAAACCGGAGTATCCGGAGAAAATCTCTCGGTGCAGAATAGAGAACAAACAAACTCAACCCACATATGACGCCGGATCTGGGAATCGAACCCGGGCACATTGGTGGGAGGCGAGTGCTCTCAACACTGCGCCATCCCTGCACCCCAGTTTCATGTTTATCGATAGCTACTACATGTTCCGCGAGGGAGTTTAGAAAACTGTAGAGCGCGCGTTTTTGGACTGAACACCTTAGTTTTATCCACGTACGCATTATTATGAAATTACGTACTCTTATGGTAGTCTATATTCAGCTATTATTGTTCAGCGATCGTAGAATCTGCTACTTGCTATCTATCAATGGATATCCTATCAAGCTATCTTTTGGTGTGAGTCGTCGACCGAATTCAATCCCTCATCTACATCTACATCTACCACTACCACCATCACCGCTACTCACCGCTACTACTACTGTTACATCGTAAGATTATCGACGATTCTACAATTTGTCGTTACTTTGCAACTCAAGGAACTGAATTTTTTTTAATTTTGATTAAATCTGGTGTACATATTGCCTATCAGTGGAGTTCAATTTGTCTATTGCCTCACACCAAGTCAGCTAACCCTGTAATTGTTGAAGATCACCGGAGTATTTCGCAACCTCTAAGATCTTCGCAATTACACTACTTATCTTCAAATTTTGCTAAAAAATCTATGAATAAAAGGTATTTTACTACGATCACTAAACAATTACTTAAATAAAAGGCTTTATGCCCTGCCAAACAGCTTCAACAAAATTGAACAACAACCTCGTTCCCAGGGCATCTTTGTCGATATTATATGTGTTTTTAGAGCGATTGAATGCATTCATTGCCGATAAGAGTCGGCCAAAGTTGGGTTGAAATTCTGGTGCAAGATTGCCGTTTATCGAGGGTATTCAAAGTTAGCAAATTTGTCCAGAATAACACGATATCTGAGGAAACCAACTACGGTAGCAACTATCAGGATTCTCTTGTCAAATGTTGAAGCTGTTTTCCCGAGCCTTTACAAGAGTAGTTACATGATAACTACTAATTATTATTATTATTGTTGTTATTATTATTATTATTATTATTATTATTATTATTATTATTATTATTATTGCTTGGCAGAATTATCTTGAAGGGCTTCTGTGTAAATGAGACCACAATTGTGTATAACAGCCAGAAGTCAGGCTACTTACCCAAGTGCTGGAGCCTCCCTCAAAGTTGCTGATTGTGCAATTCTTTAATCACGGGCAAGAAAACTTGGCTTTTTCTGATATCAAATCGGCTTTAATTTCGTCCCACGTCTGCACTGAAAAGGACATTTTCACTGCTTAATAGTCCATTCTAATGCTTTCCAGTCATTTTTGTGGACGAAAAGAAAAATTGTGTGAAACCAAACCACCGTTCCTTTTTTATTTCTTTGTCGCTAATTCTCGACCTTAACGTCGCTGTCGGAATTTTGCAGGAAAAGGATGACATTCGCCTGAGGATTTCATTTTATGTGCTATCGCTACCTCTTTTGGGCCATGTCGCTTGTCGGGGTTTACCCTGGCAGGGCCTATGTATTAGGCGGGCACCCTGTTATAAGCGGTCACTTAGCCATTTCCCGGACTGCAGTTCTGAAGGGACATCCCCCGACTCCCTGTCCCCGACGCGACGGTGTGAGACGGTATTTGTTACCAGTCCTCCACGGAGTTGATGTTCTTTCAAAAATGTTCAGTTCGGTACTGCGACGTTCAGGTGTTTTACTGCTTGCTCAGAGAGCGGTTTATAATATTCAGGTAGGTTGGTAGTTTTTTTTAAGTACTAGATTATTTCAATTTTAAAAATTGTTTTGACTGATTCATTAATAACAACAGGTTAACAATGGACTAAGGACTTCGATGTCATCAGTGAGTTTTAAGGTTAGT
This sequence comes from Montipora foliosa, assembly GCF_036669935.1. NCBI lineage: Eukaryota > Metazoa > Cnidaria > Anthozoa > Scleractinia > Acroporidae > Montipora > Montipora foliosa. The sequence continues at coordinate 1,805,537 of NC_090870.1, read as the reverse complement.
GCGATTTTTGGCCTTTGACTTGGCTGGCATGTCATGATTGCAAAAAAATACTACATGTTAGGCGTTGTTTATGTATTTTAATACAATAATGGAAAAATTAATAGAGAAAGAACGAAATTTGTGTCAATTTTCACATGCATGCGAGCTAGCATGTATTATCTATGCCATTAATTAAAGTTATTCTCTGCACGCGATCAAAATTTCCAAATCTCTGCAATCTCTGCAATCTCATTGGTTTTGAGAATAGGCGGAAAATTTCAAACCCCTGTTCCAAAACCGCTTCCGTTTGGGCCCTTTAAGTACTAAACCTTGTTTTTTCCAGCATTGTGGCAACATGAGTAAGTGGTATAACTAAAATATCTGCATTAAAAATGAAAATAAAGCATGTGTCGGGGGAATGGAAGCTAGAACTTAATGAAAGGTAATTTGTCCTCGACTCCACCTCAAAATTGGAATGAAACCAAAGACACACTGTGATTCTCAGTTGAGTATGCAACTAGGAAGTTTCACGACAAAGTTTTAACATTTGAGTTCCCATGTTGTCAAGGGCAACTTGCTTCGTTTCCAGGAGTATTAACTTTTAGGGCCTTGACGTCTTGAGTGTTGAAGCCCGCCAAAATCTATGGAGGGTCTAATTTGCAGGTCGCAGGTCGCGGGTTGCAGGTCATTGTTTCACCAATACAGAAAGTATCCTAAACATTCTTAAAAGCTAACCTTAGCCCAAAAAACTTTTGATTAGGGGTAATTAGGCCTAAGGTTAGGTTTTAAGAATGTTTAGGATACTTTCTGTATTGGTGAAACAATGACCTGCAACCCACGACCTGCGACCTGCAAATTAGACCCGCCGCAAAATCTACAGTGTAACAGTTGAATCCAAGTGGTGACCATTGCCAGTTAAATGGTGTCAAAACCCAAAAAGTTACCCTTGGAAAGGAAGAAAGTTGCCCTTGACAACATGGTAACTTTAACATTGAAACATTGTCACCAAACTTCCCTAGTGTCGTACTCAACTGAGAATCATAGTACTTTTGGTGACTCCGTCTTTGGGTTAATGCAGATAATTCCTTTTTCTTGCTTTCAATCATTTGATGGTGATTTAATTTCAGTTCTTTATTCAACACTGCCATTTGTTGGATCATTAGTAGTAGCTGTTTGTTTTCTCTCTTCCTCTTTATTCTTATTTTTTTAAAACCAATGTTCTGCATGGTTTGTTCATAGAATGAAAAAGAAAAATTGTGGAATCTTGGAAAATTGAACCATGTTGCCATTGCTGTTCCTGATCTTGGTACGTTTTATTTATTTTTTAACTGGATCTTTTGTAACACCTTTTTCATAGTATTCCTGCAAATTATGGCCTTTTTATTCATAGCATTTTACTGCTTTTGTTTTTCAGACAAGGCCAGTAAAATGTACGAAAATGTGTTAGGTGCAGATGTTAGTGATATATTGGTGAGTTAAATTCTCAGGTTATTTTTGTCTTTCTCCTAGGATTTTCATACAAACTGCAAGAATTACATCAATAATAATTATTACTTTAATATTGTTTCTCAAACCCCTTTTAGATTTTATTACATGTATTGATCATCACATTCAGTTTTACAAATGACTGATCCATGAACCCTTTCACCCCTATACCAGCACCCATTGACAGGTAAAATTGTATGGTGTTAGACAGAGAATACTGGAAGGTACCAGTGGACCTGGTTTGTTTTTTATGATTGTGCTGTCTAGGATTTGCCAGAGCATGGAGTTTCGACTGTTTTTGTTAATCTTGGGAACACTAAACTCGAGGTAATTTATAACATCACATTCTTTTGTGCTGATTTTATGTTCAACCTGCATTTAGTGGTGAAATGGACCTACCTAATAACAGTAGGTGGCAAGGAGCACTAGTTTTGTGTGCTCATTTCATTAGTAAAAAAATGGTTTTCCTTGGGCACTTACCATTATGACATATTTAGGAAAACAATTTGCTCCAAATAAAGGAGTGGAAAAGTTAACCTGAACTATTTCATAGGCCACTTTCAAAAAATACCATGATACTCTTTGATTGCGGTCCAACAGTTTTCATAAGCATTAGTTCCAGTTTCTCTTGGGACTTACAATAATTGCCCCAAGAGAAAATAAAAATAAGGGCAAACAAAGAGTATTATGGTATTTTTGAAGTGGCCTATTCTTGCTAACTGGAGCCAGGCTTTTTTGGTGGTACACAAAAAATTATAGTAACAAACAAAATTCCTTGAAGGATAGAGACTTGACTTTGTTTTCCCACTGGAACAACCTACTAATGGGAAATGCCAAATTGCCTTGTTCAAAGTGAATTAATACTTCATTTAAAGAGGATTAGACTTGAGGCCCTGAAAGAAAAGAACCAATTAGCCAGTATCAAAAGTACCATAACACTCTTTGTTTGTCCCTCCAAAATGTTGCATAAGCATTGTTTTTATTTTCTCTTGAGACTCACAAGGGTCCCAAGAGGAACTGGAAACAATGCTTATACAAAATTTTGGAGGGACAAACAAAGGGTATTATGGTGTTTTTGATACTGGCTAATTTTACCTTGGTTGTTAAGGAAATGTTGGGGTAGGAAGTTGAATGTGCATGAGACACTTAACTGGCATGTTTCTTTTCTCCAACCCATTAGCTTTTGCACCCTTTGGGAGACAACAGTCCTATAGAAGGATTTCTCAAGAAGAAGGCAGATGGAGGTATACATCACATCTGTATTGAGGTAAGATGTAAAATAGTAAGTAATTCCGAAAAAAGATTTAGAAAGTCAACTCTGCAGAGGAAAGCACTCAACTTCTATGGACTTTAGATGAACAATGTGCTTGATTTGTAACATGCTGATTTGTAAATTTATCATGACTTCTCTTTTTTCCAGGTTGACGACATCAAGGCTGCCATGAAAGATTTGAAGGAACACAACATAAGATCCTTGAATGCAGAACCAAAGGTTGGAAATTTACCAGAATGGCAGAATTAGATAGACTTTTGTATGACCTTGAAAAAGCATTTGCAATTTGTTTCACGGACCAATCTTTGGCAAGATTAAAACAAAGCTTTTCCTTATTCCCGCGAAAGAAACTCCTAGTATGGGAAGTAAACAGTTTTATCACCAAATCACATTACTGCATTTCAAATGATGTCAAAGGGAAACTTTCCAGAAAGTTCCATGGAGAGATGACGTTGCTTGCATCTGTGTTCGCTTTAAGCCAATGAAAATTTGCGCTCGTTTGTTTTGTTCAATAAGCCAATTAAATGTTTTGCATTATTGTTTGTGTTCTGTTTTTATGTTACTTTATTTTTCAAGGTCATATGAAAGTCGCTCTAGCTATATAATAACATTATAATTATGTAGAATATTCAATGGGATTATGATGGTATGGAAGGACACTAATTATAATTTCAGAATTAGATTTTTACAAAATGTCTTACTTAACCCTTTAAGGCCATTGACAAGTAAAATTGTCTAGCATTAGACACAGTAAAATCTGTATTATTAAATGGCCACTGGGGGTTAAAGGGTTAAAAGGCTAGAATGGTATACTGTCGTTTTACAGAGATTCATTAGAATCCTGTGAGGATAAAAAACTCAACCACTATTTCTTTTGAGAATAACTGATCTCATAGTTTTCCTCTCTTTTTTGTAGATTGGCGCTCATGGTAAGCCAGTCGTTTTTCTGCATCCAAAAGACTGTGGTGGTGTCTTGGTTGAAATGGAAGAAGCATGACTTTCCAAACAAGTTAAAACTGTTAACCCTTTGTCCTACAAGGCGTTCTCCATTAGCAAAATCTTCAGCAGTAGCCAGAGTTAATCTGTACAGTAGTCATCATTGTAACATAAGATTGGAAAATGCTAGTGACAAACCTCAAGGTGCTACTTTATTAGAATATTAAATCACTTCTCTTTTCTTTCTCTATATTTTGAAAAGTGTGTTTGCTAATATCACCTGACAGGTGAAATTTTACATGTAAGCCTACATTTCAAGTAGAAGATTATTTATTTTTTATGTAAGAGCCTGCTATGGCTAACTTTAAAATCCTGAAAGATCCAGGCTTAAGAATGCTGTGTGTGATCCCACACCCAATTTAGCATGCAGCTCTTCAAAAAAAATGTCACCAGTCAGCTATGCCATTCCTTAGTTGTGCACGCCCTCATAAGAAAAATCCTGGATCTGCCCCTTACAGTCTACAGTAGCTTTCCAGGGACAACAGGTCAGTTTTGAACACCAGTTATAGCTGACCTTTAAATCCAAAACGTGTACTTGAAGTTAAACTTTTGGATCCTAACATAATTGTTCATCACCGTCTGGAATTGTTAATGAATTTTACCAGTGATGCACATTATGATACAAATTATATTGAAGCAGGATCATATGTAGAGAACAAACAAATTATTCTCTCTATTCAGTTTTCTCTGAGTTGGGTAGTAATATTACAAAAAATATAGAGCATTGATCCAGTGTCTCAAAAACAATAATTTATTTTTATCATCGAGCTATTGAAAGTGCCTTTCTGATCCTAGTGGAATCTTGCATCAGTTTGGTGAAATAAATATTAATGTTCTGTCAGTCTCTGTGGTATCTCTTTAATAATTTTTATTCCAGGTGGGATTCTTTGGGTTGGAACTTAGTACAGGGTTCGTGCTACTCCTTGAAGTCCTTGAAAAGCCCTGGCATTTAATTTTGGACATCAAAGGAGCTTGAAAGGCCCTTGAAAAAAAGGATAATTTTTGTGGAAACTGCTTGAAAACTCCTTGAATTTTTGCTTGGGTGAAAATTGTTGAGTGCATCATGCTAAGTTAAAGAGACATTTCAAAAATTGAGCCCAAAATTGACTATTAGGGAAACATTAAAACCAAAAATTAAAATGCTCATGCATGCGCTTAACTTGCAGGATGTGGTAAGGAATATCAAAATAGGCTTTTTCTCCTTATAAAGACTCCTTGAAAACTCAATTCCTGGTTATTGAAAA
>NC_090870.1:1793060-1795560 GCF_036669935.1 Montipora foliosa | reverse complement strand
GGTATTCATCCCTGTGATGTATTCTGTCTCCCCACGCCAGTCCTGTATTGCATTAGACCCATGTTTTTGAGTGTCTATGAAAGGTAAGTCACTTCAGGCTTTAAATTATTGTAAATTATTGTGACTTGAACTGACTCAGTCATTGTGTTGGGAGAAACAAACCATTCAATAATATTTAATAATAACTATTGTCACATAATAAAACTGGAAATGATGATGTTGACAAGTTTGATTCTCTTCCCTGCATAGCAGGCTGTTTGGCAAATTTTAGATGCTTCTTTCCACCGGGATTGACTTTCAAGGGATCATTTTGAATATGGCTGTGGGAAAACCTGGACCAAAGTCAAACAAGAACGCGTGGGAGGAGGGGCCAAGGAGATTAACCCCTCAACATTTTTTAAACCTTCGTTTGTCCACAGATGTCAGAAAAATCCACCTGTCAGTCAAAATTTATTGCTCCCTTTCATAAAAGTGTTAAGACAAAATAAAGCGGAAAGAGCAGACAAATTATCTGCTTTCAATAATATTTGGAAACTTTCTTGCGATAGCCTGGATATTCTGGTGTTCTTAAATAAGAGCATAAAGACGCAAAATCACTACTGAATGGAGGTGATATTTTGATGGCCCTTCCCAAGGGATTTGGCAAAAGCTTCATATTTCAGTTTTTTCTTACCGGCAAAATGAGTTCAGCATTAAGGTAGTAATCACACCTTAATTTGAAAAGTATCATCGGTAACCAGATTGAATTAAAATAGCTGAAAGACAAGGGCTCAAAGCAACCTCTTATTGGCGGCTTCCAGATGTATCCATTGGGAAGCTCCAGCTAGTTTTTGCATTGGCAGAAGATGCACTGCACGGACAAGGCATTTCCCAATGTCCTGACATGACATTCTAAACTTCCACAAAAAAATTGTCGGCTATATATATCATTGTCCATGAATTGCACACACAGTAGAAACATGGACAGGGAAAGATTAAAGATAAGTTGAAATCTCAGTTTGATTATGATTGGTTGAGAGTTGACATCAAACCTGTGCTTGTCACACATAATCGGAATGGGAGGTTTTGAAGATGTTGTGGGGTTGATTGCAGAGGATTCCTCACTTGTTCTCCTCACCCCCTCCCCCTTCGCTTGCTTTTTGTGTAGCCATTAACCCCGGTGGACAGAAGCTTAAAAATTCACCAGACCGCCTACTATACAGGCTTGTGATTCTTAGGTGTCCGGAACATTACTTTGAGTTATCACCACACAATCAACAATTAAGGCAGTTCACAGTTTTCTCACTTTAGGATAATGAACAAATCTTCTTGACAGCAACATTACAACTCTTTTCAGTGAAAGTAGTATTGGCCTTAAAATATGGAAGTTCTGAGATCATTGTCAATAAGTGGTACTTAGACTTTCAAACTCTTGAATCAAATTTAATTTGACCAGATACGAACAGTGGAACGGTAATCCAGGATCACTGCTACATGTACTTAAAAAAATGGTTATTTTGTGGTCAAACAAAATAATAAAATGTCACATTTTAGTATTTAGACAGGAGTGTTTTACTGGAAAATACACCACTCGTAAAATTTATACAAAACTACATCCGGGACCCAAGTGGTGTATTTTCCACATCCTCATAAGTGTCAAGGATATTGGTGCCGTCATTTCCCACCCTTGCATGTTTGTTTGTGTAAACAATCAGTGAAAAATGGCCAGCGATAGATTTGTGAAGTTCTCTGAAGCTAACATAAAATCCTTCTCTTAGAAAAAAGAAAATGCTAACACAAAGAATAAAACTTCATACAACTTAAAATTATTCAAGGAATTCTTTGCAAGTGAAGAAGAAATGCAAAAATTGAAGAAATTCTTGCTACTGAGCTGCAAGAATTTGAGATAACATTGTGCTCGGTGTTATAACAAAAAAATGGTGAATAAAACACTCCTGTCTATATAGTAAAAAAAGTTATACAATGGGTTGAAGATATGAATTTTATTTTCTCATGTTAAAAACAACATTGTACTCACTCACTGCGCTCGTTTGTAAAATATTGTTTTTACCACTTAATCTGGAGTTGGTTAGATGGTGTAATGTGTACAAGTCTCTTAACAGGAGAGCTTACAACAGCAAGAGAGCTAGATCAATAAGAAGGGAGATAAAAGCTTTTAGTGCTCCACCATATGTGTTGAAAGCAGTAATGGCTGGACAGGTGCGTTGATATGGCTGAAGGGTCTTAATGTGGGGATTTCAAAAAGTGCCAATGACCAATAAACCCTAACCTTGTATGAGTGCCATATTCTTTATTATGTTCTCCTTCTAATTAAACATCTCTTTGACTACCTCTAATCATGCAAAGAAATCTTCATTTTAAGAAGTCATCATGTGCATTTTAAGATAGCCTGTTCCATGCTCTCATCTTGCGAGGACTTATGAGACATTGGGAACCACTTCTTTCCTATTCTTGTACATTTTCTATTGTTTATCTTTTTACTTATCCCTCTCTGTGAGCC
>NC_090870.1:1773060-1790560 GCF_036669935.1 Montipora foliosa | reverse complement strand
GGAGGTCATTCAAGATGCAGGTCATATGGTTATGGTTGAATCTCCAAAAAGGTATGGGAGCTCATCTATGTGGAATGTTTGTGCATTATTTTTTGGTGAAAGCTAGTGTAAGGCTCATTTTTATCCTGTTACTTTTTTGTAGGGTAAATTGGTTGATACACAATTTTCTTCAGCGAGATGGCACCTCAAGATCAACTGATGATTCTTCCAAAGGATCTCTTCATGTTACAAAAGCCACTGACCTCATCAAGGCTGAATCTCACAAGACAGCTGCGGACGGTTTTAATGAACAAGTCAGGAGATGTTCAAGTGGATTGTCCATAGAACCCTATCTAGAGCAGAACACAGAAGATACGAGGAAGGGTTCAAGTTCTCCACTTACTGTTCCAGTAAACTATCACTCTAGGAGGAGAAGCTCAGCAGATGAGGTTAAAGAACTACACTTGTTGCAACAAGAAAGGAAAGAGACATGTTTGGAAATACCACAAACTGAGGAAAGAAGTAGAAAATTATCTTTTGCAGACACTGTGGATAGCTTAAAACAGGCATCAAATGTTGGTGATCATGACTTGGACAACAGTTTACCACTTGATAAAGCAGAACCAAAGGAAGGGTCAGTGAATTAGTGGCTACTTTCTTGCCTTGAAGCTTAGATCCAGGTGCTGTTAGGAGATTTCCTGCAGGAATTCCATGGACAAAGTTAATAATGTGGCTAATGAGATAGCCAAGAGTAGGCTCAGAAATGAAGCACCTAGTACTGCAACCATTAGATAATACTAGCAGCACTCAAAACAAAAGGGTTGCAGCAAATTTTGGGCTGTTCAGGGTAATAATTTAAATTTCCCTTTTTTTTAATAATCCATTGACTCTTAAAGCGGCCCACATGAATGAGTAAAATCTATTAATTCTCACTCAGGACTAGGAGGTAATGTTTAACAAAAAAGAATATAAATTATTTCCATAAACTGGGACTATTTTGTTCCTTTTTAGTTCCGTTCAAAGTTTCTTAGGTAATAAATTTATTGTTTGGTGTGCTGTTTACTTCATAAACATAATTTTTGTCCATTGAAGCCAGGTTTATGTGGAACATACTGCTGTTTACATCAAAAGCACTAATACTAATCAGAATAATCATGAAAATGATACTTAAGACCCTTCTTATTTAAAACCATCTTTTCTCATACAGTCACCCGCACAAAAACCACCCACATTCCTCACATTTTATATTCTTGGATGTACTTTATTCTCTGGGAGAATTTTACCCCAAGATGGAGATTTAAATAATTTGTGCCAATTATATATATGTGTACATATCTAAGACTTAATACATGTCGAAACATCACCACAACGTTCCACAATTTTCTTTGTTATACAAACAAAATGCATGTTTAAGTCACTTAATAATGAAATTTGGTTGTAATGTGTTTTTATCAAAGAACCGAAAATTTTCAATAAAAGCACCTTCAGTTGTGAGATGACAATGAATTGCTTATGCTGCAGTGTTCGTGTGCGAGTGTGTGCAAAGCTATGTGACACTTTGCTAAACTTGTCCTTAATTCTCCAACTCTACCAAAAAAATTACACCGTGTTTGGGTATAAGTAAAAAATACAAGAAACATCTTTCATAGGTATTACATGTATATTAATTCTTTTCTATAAAAGAGTATTAAATTTGTCACTCTGCTAAAAAATCTATCAGCAATGTTCAGGGGCACCCAAAGAAAATTATTTCCAAAATGTGTAGTAATACATCACAAGAAAACTGGGAAAAAAGGTGTTCCGCACTCCCAGGATGATTATGAGCAAAATTCTGGCTCCCAGCTAGATAGTGAGGGAAATTCCCAGCCAGCTGACTTTGTGTCACCGTTTCCCAGCCAGCAAAGAACTCGTTAACCTAACCCGATCAACAGGTTTTTTTCTTAAAGGAAAGTGAGGCTGGTGTTGACCTTCTTATGATACAGACCTCCCTACTTTTGTTATGTTAATGATGTTGTTGTCATGCTAATTAGTAAGAATTTACATAAGAAAGACAGTGACGTTTCTATCAAAATGAGGTCAACTCCAGTCTCACTTTCATTCACAGGCCAGGTAACTAAGGACACAACTGTAAAATGGACTATTGTCTGTTTCTCTTCTCATCCAGCCAGCATGGATTGAAATGCTAAGTTTCCCAGTGAAAATAACTTGCCAGGCAGCTGAATTCCACTGCGGAACAGATATTTTGCAGAACACCTCTGTTGGGTACCCCTGAATGTTTGGTTATATTTTATGAAAGTTTAGCTCCTAAAGAATGCAATGACCTGGATAGTGTGTCTCTGCGTTTTTCAATTGTTTTTGCTATTCTTATGTGATTTTGTTACAAGCCAGTCACTTTACAGATTTTGAAAGAGCTCCATGTGTTAGGAGCTACATTACTGTGCATGTATTGCAGCATACGCAGCCAGAGCCACCCTTTTTCATTCTGATGCTATAGAGAAGGGCATAGGCATCCTCTGATGTCACACAAGAGAGATTGCCATAGTGATTCTCCACAATGTACTTGCATTCCATACAGAGCCAGTCCCTCTCCTGTGGCAAATCAAATGACATATATTTTCCTGTATGGCTGCTGCTTGATTTAAAGTTACACTCAACTGCAGCACCTCGCAGGATTTCCTGGCCACAACCAGGACATCTTATTGTGATATTTTCCATCAAGTAGACCAGACTGATCGTTTTTCAATGAGGGACTACCAAGGGAATAACAAAACATGCCAATTTCTTCATTAGTCAATTCTGATACCGGTGAACAATAATTGGGTGGTGTAAACTTCTTGCAATTTCATTCTTCTGTGTGTCCCCAAAAACTACAATGGATAAAACACAGGTCAACAATTGTAATGGATTAAATAGGTCAACCGTTTGGATCTAAAAAAGACAATCCAAGGAAGACTTTAAACTAAACAGGGAAGGGAAGGAGGTAAAATCAAGGAAATGTCAGTTTACCCTATGTTTTCCAATTTAGATCTCGAAGCAGATCACAAATTGATCTGATTATTTTTTAATTTTATCATCTATTTGTGCGATGAACGTATTTTGTACTTTATTTTTGTTTTGTCACTATTTGTTGATATTGCTTATTTATTCTTGGTGTATAGCAACATAAGCTTAACCGGGTAAGAAAACTAAAGAACTGACCTCCAGCAGTGTACCCAAGGTCTTGAGTACGCAGTGCTTTACAGCTGTTCGCTGTTGCACAAAACAACCCATGCACTCTAGGATGGAATGTTTACAAACCCAATTGAGTCTTGCAAAGGGCCATTTCATTTACTATGCACACCCCCCCCCCCCCCTTCCTATTGAGAGGCTTGGAAATTCAGGAGGGCAGGGGTAAGTAAAGTGATTTCTGGATTTCTGAGGGGGTAACCCAGTTGGTTTCTGGGATCTATACCCTTTTCCCCTCTTTTTCCAAGAGGGTGAATGTGATGGCACTTTGATCTTCAATATCCTAGGGGGATAAATACCCCTTCACTGGGGGAGGGGGGGGGGGTGCATCTATTAAATGGAATGGCCCAAGGATAGTAAGTTTATGCCTCTGATATTGACATTATTCTCCAGGCCTAACCTAATTGGTCATCCAAACACTAGAGCGGTTTTCAATTGAGTGTCGAAAGTAATTAGCGAATTGCTTTGGTTTATAATTACTTCACTCAGTGATTGGTTCAAAGTTCTCGAGCCACTTTTTCAACCAATCAGAAGTGAAACCAAAACCAATTGTGGCTCGTGCGTGCACATTTTCCCGCGCTTTGTGTCGGCTACGTGTAATTACTTCGAGTTTTGATTGGTTTACTGGATTGTCTCCCGTCCTTTTTGATTGGCCAAAGTAATTACTTTGGTTTTGGTTTTACGACACTCATTTGAAAACCACTCTATTCGAAGCTGCACCTATTACTGTTGTTGTCTTCCGGCAACACTAGTTATTGGTAACAGTTCGAAAGAGTACAATAAATTTTGAACCGTCTGCGTTCAAATTCCGATACCGTAGTTGCCGTATTTCCGGACACTTTTTGAAAAACTGTAATATCTTACCGCAAAACACCATTAACGAACTAAAATTTAGCCACAATGTAGCTTCCACCGCTGGTAAGTAGGGCGGGAAGTTTCACCGCTTGAAGCTTATTGGTTTCTTTGTAATTGCGGAAAGACTAAGTCAAATTCGGTGCCCTAATTCCGGACAGGTTGCTCTAATTACGGACGACCGTTACAAGACAATATTGTTCTCGACCACGGTGGGCTGCATTTAGCAAGCATTTCCAGCGGGCGAGGAGCGAACTCTTTTTTCGGCCGCGCGAGAATAGGGCGAGCGCAAAAAACATAAATAAATAAAAAATCTTCCACGCCGGAAGCGCTTGCTACGCAGGCTACGACCACGGCAAAATACATCATATAAAAGTCGAATAAAGAAACCTTCCTTTAAATACAAGTACATTTTGTCCGAATTTAAAGCATTTCAACCACTCAAAACGGAATTGCAGGAATCTAAGACTGGTGACTGATGGGAAAACAACAGTGGGAAACTGGATCGGACAACATCAATGTTTTCGAATTTCAATAATCTTCATTTGCAAAACACTTTTCTCGGCCATTCCTTGACGGCGCTTCCCTGCTGTTTTGCTATCGTTGGGTGTCCGGAATTAAGTACACCTCGCCAAAAATGCAATCAAACTCTCTAGTAGTCTTACTCGTAACCTGCGATCAGGCGTACTTTTCTTTAGACAGGGTACATTTCCACATTTCACGCCCTCTCTAAAGAAAAGTACGCCTGATCGCAGGTTATCTTGCTCGGAGATACGAAACTGCAAACGAAAAATTCTTATATGCTCAATAACGTAGCCCTTTCAGCTTAACTTGTGTCGAAAAATAATAATAAATCTATCTATCGCTTAATTGAAAAGACATCAAGGACGCGCGATAAAAATCGCAGACGGATTTTACTTACCTCAACGAAAACTTGAATCTTCCCACCTAAAAGGAGCGTAGCTTGGTTACGAAAAGAACAAACGCAAGCAGACTAGTCAATTAGTCTTTCGAACGTATCGTTCGAATTTGTTTCGTTTTTACAACGAAATACAGAATCGTAAAGTTTTAGAGTCCGGAAATAGGGTGTACTTTGCCTGGTAATTAATTAATCATGCTTGACTATTAATTAAACGAATATCTAAATCTTCGCTACAAGAACAAATTAGAAAGTGAAAGTTAACGCAAGATTTAAACGCTTACTTGCTCGTGTTTCACTTGAAGACACAGTAGATAAAATGTGAAAGCGGAAGCAAAACCCGGCGAGGGGAGGGGAGGGGGGGGAGAGGGACTCCCATATAAAAAGGGGAGGGATGCTCGACGTCTCGCTTAGGGAAGTAAATTTCGGATTTTGGTCTCACTTAGGGTGTTCTGGGCAAAAACGCAATCATATGTAGCCTTGAAGGTCTCCTTTCGGGTTGCGCGCAAGGAAATATAAAAGTGTTTATTTACACTTTTATATTTCTTATGATAATGTCTTTGCCATCATTAAAAGTCACTGTATTTTTTCATTTCCCTGCATTTTAATATGGTATATTTTAGGGGTCAAAGAAGCCTGGGTCACGCCCAGATTGGTCTCCTTTAGGGGTTTAATTTAAAATTTCCGACGAGCTTCCCTCCCCTTTTTATATGGGAGTCCCCCCCCGCCCCCCCCGGAGCAAAACAAGTCTCAGTCAACGTTACACTCAATGTTGTACCGTCTGATTGGCTGATCGTCTTCGTCATTCACCAATGAAGCATAAGGTAACCATAAGGTACCATACATACAGTAATTACTGTGAATAGTGTCCTGTCGAAGTCTGAGAAACACCTTGACTTTCTGAGACATCCCGTAAAATTTGTGTAAGAAAACAGGAAAATACTAAATCTACGAGACAACGTAGTATGCAGTGAGTCAAATACACCTGAGAGGACTTGAAATTGTTATGTCCGTCCAGCAGAAGAGATTAGCATCTCTTATATTAAAAGAGCACTATGGAGAAGTTGTGGGAAAAGTCGGCAACTATCTTGTGGCAAAAGGACCTCGTCCTTTGCGAGATATTATTCGAGATACTAAACTGAGTCGAGATCAGGTTCAAAAGTGCGTATGTTGCCTTATACAGCACCATTTCGTCACATTTGAAGTCAACAAGAGGAACGTTACCTTGTATAATGCATGGATATCAAACATACTTGTTCGTGCTCGAGCTCCTCGTTACATTTACTGTGCAAAATCTTTGTTTGGGTACACTGGTGAATTAATTGTGGACGAGATTTTACAACACGGATCCATTCCAATGACCAAAGTGGTGGCGAAAGTTACGAGCCATTTAATCGACGAGAACCTTGATTTCGACGAAACTGACGTGAAATCGACGTTTGCTGATCTTGTGAAGAATCACTTTTTGCAAAGAGTGAAGACTGTTACTGAAGATAGTGCGGAGACAAGTAGTTATACAGAAGATGACATATACGCTTTGCCTCCTGGAGTTGCCTTCCAAGGTGATGTAGTAGAATTTGAAAGTCTTTAACACTTTTTGTACCAGATAATAAATACCAAGGATATTTGTTATTATAAGCAATAAATGAGATGTTTTCTATTTCAAACATAATTATTTCATGCCACTTTGGCTTAAAACGAATGCAACTTAAAAATTTACGATTCAAGACCCAACATTCTGAGGAAGACACTATGCAGGAGTGGCAGGTCTTGGATCATAACTTTTTAAAGTTGCATTCATTTTAAGCCTGGATAGCATAAAAATATGTTTGACTGTCCCCCTGGCTGCTTTGTGAATGGTTATGTGAACTATAATCAACAATGGTTTCTATTCCTATATTAAACTATTTTACAGTGTGACGCGCCTTACCGTGGCCACCTAACAAATTTTTTACAAATTGTCCGCCAATCAGGGTGTGTGAATTTGATTGACAGTCACGCCTCCTTGCAAAGTTCATACAGTTGTAAGTTGAAAACCATTGCATGGGTTGTTGAGTTGACGTATTTACATGTAAATGTCACATGTCAAAGTTTGTTGGGTGGCCACAGTAAGGCGCATTGCACTGTAAAACTCAGTTGCTGTGCACAATTTTTTCTGTTCCACTTTTGCTACAGGTTACTTATTGATGTGAATATATAGTCGGTGTAACATAGCGGCACCAAATTAGCACCTATTGTATATTACATTTCACATACGCATATGTAAGTAGGTTGGCACATTATGCATGTAACATAGCGGCACCAAATTAGCACCTATTGTATATTACATTTCGCATATGCATATATAAGTAGGTTAGCACATTATGCAAAAGCGGAGAGCACACACAACCAGGCGGTGTGTGTGAATAACCAGAATAAAACTCCATCGACATCTGACTGCAGTCGGTCTAAAATACAGTTTGTGGACATCTTAACTCTAACACGTTTATGCAAATAATCTAAGTCAGATTAACCACGAAAAAATATTAGGAATCTTTTTAAATGTTTGGTTAGGACTGGGTATTAAACGAAAAAGAATCCTTGATGATGAAGGCAATCCATCCAAGAGACAAAGAATTGGAGAAAAGTAAGTACTACAATTATTGTGGACATGCAAAAAGAGTTAAGACTTTTCCTTTTTTGAAAATGGTCTGATCAAAGTCAAGTGCACCAAAAAAGATTCAAATAGTGATAACCCGGCTCTTGCTATTGCATTTTTTCCCTTAGTTTGTCCTTAATTATCAGTTAGTGACACCAGTAGAAGTCTTACTGAGATTTTCACACAGAGCTCATATCAAACTTGCTCTAATTATAATATTCTTAATAAAATATAGTTGCTTATACTATTTGCCTTTACAGGTCAAGTGCTAGTGATACTTGTTCTGTAAGTACTGATATTTTATAGACTCTGGTATGAGATACCTATCATTAACTGATGTTTACTTAGAGACATCACACTTACGTTTTGAAGTTGTTTGAGCCAATAAGACTGTGAAAAGCAATCATTTTGTATTTTTTTGGTTATCAAGGAAATTAAAGATGATGGTATCTTATGGAAACTCAATTTTGGCAGGTTTCATCAGGAGTTTCTTGACGAGGTACAAATGTTTTTCTGCTGTAAGATTGTAAAAAAATATATTCTAATATCTAATTTAAAAAAAGAGGGGAAAAAATGTTAACAGAGCAAAAATTGTAGTGCGTGTATAAGAAAGTTAAAATCTAAAACTTGGTAATGAAAGATCAAAAGGTTTTAGTAAGGTACACAGAATAACTGACTTCAGTTTAGGTTACCAGAGCACCAGTCGCTGTCCCTGGAGAAAAGTTTTTCTTTCAACTTAACTCCCCTTCTTTCAATACTTTCAAAAGTAATGTTGTGACTTCTAAAGCCGAAACAAAGACAGTGGCGTAACTAAAACAAAATAGCCAGACAATTATACCATGTTGCTAATGCTGGTTTATGTGACTTGGCAATGTCAGTATTATCAGAAAGTTTTGTAACTGAAATATAGGGTTAGGGTTAGGGGGTGTTGCTGAGTTAAGCTAGCCAAGACAGAAAAGTACAAATGTGGTTTTTACTAACAGCTGACTACTTATATAGACTCCCTGGTTCAAGTTGTGTTAGTTATTCATTGGCTTTTGCTCAACTTTATCTACTGTGTGCACTGGGTTGTGTTTCGAGTGTTTTGATCAGTGATCATTAACCCCTTCACCTCTGAACTGGCCCCCATTGTTGAATAAAATTGTCTGGTGCTAAAGTAAAATCTGTAAGTGTGACTCTTTGAAGGGA
Source organism: Montipora foliosa (assembly GCF_036669935.1). Taxonomy (NCBI): domain Eukaryota; kingdom Metazoa; phylum Cnidaria; class Anthozoa; order Scleractinia; family Acroporidae; genus Montipora; species Montipora foliosa. Next base: position 1,781,759 of record NC_090870.1, on the reverse strand, counting down.
AAGGATGAAGTAATAACCAGTTCAAGCTTTAAGTTGCATTATATGTCTGTTTATGATGCATGTTAGAAGTTTGGGGAACTAGTATTAGAGTTGCTCAAAGAGTTCAGCATAAAGCAATAGTAGCTCCATCCTAATAGTGAAGGTCTTGGTGCCCTTTTTGGTCAAAACATGACCTGGGATTTGGGGAAATAAGTGCTGCATGACTTCTACATTGCAAGGATAAAGTAGTCAGGAGAGAAATTTACTTTAGGGTTTTTTAAATTTTTGTATGGTCTTCATTTTTTGTGTACAATCATGACCGTTCTTTGCTGAGGTTAGGCATTTGAGGACTTCCTGTCTGAAATTAGTCCACAATTTGACTATTGTAGTTTCTCCCTTCAGGATATAGTTTCAGCTGTTACAAAGAAAGTGGACAAGGTATATTTACCATTTTTCACTGTTACAATTAACTTTTTCCTTTGGAGTACAGGAACTCTATGCCTGCTCACACATAGAGCACATAAGACACACTGTACTGTACACCTCTCATTTAAACATTCAAATGCACTCACCAATACAAACCTCAAAACACAATATTGTTCATGCTCTTTGGGGCATTGGTGTGAAGTTTCAAGCTAATGTTTGATTTTGTATTTTAAATTGGTTGATTAACCTTTCACCCCTGAAATGGGTCCCATTGGCAAGTAAAATCACTAAATTGTCTGGCATTAGTTAGGAAGGAAAGGGTCATGTTTTTCTTTTTCTTCCAGCTTGCGTAAAATGGGATGCAATTAAACAAAATTAATATTAAATTTGATTTCACGTACATTGTGTACAGTTCCCCAGAATAACTAGACAACTTGTTTTAGTTACCGGTATGTGCTGTTTAATGAACGAGCAGGAGTGTTTTATTGGGTTAAAACCATGAGGTGAAGCTAAGTGGTTTTTGACCTAATGAAACTTGACATATTAGTTTGTTGAATGGCTTCAAAAACATTCCACAAAAAGCATTGTCTGGAGTCCAGACAATGGTGCAAAATGTGAGATGAAGATATTAGCATACGCGAAAAACATGCAGGACCTCATTACCATTCTTTATAAAATGACTTCTGATGAAGGCTGTTTTATCGGGTTTAAAGCTCATGCACATGAGGTTTTATCATTATCTTGGTAACCTCTTTCGCTCATGAGTCATTATTGAGTTTTTGAAATAAAGCTATTAAAACAAATGTTGACTAAAATGAATGATGATTATGATTATGAATATATAGCAGTTAAAAGGTCTGTATGCTATATACAGTTAAGTAGCATCACGGGGCGCTGCTGCAGCGTAACCCGTGGTCTATAAAGGGAACAAAAGCTAAACTAATTACGAAGAAGAGACCTACAACTGTAGTAAAACTTAGAAAATGTTTTTCTCAAGTGAAAAGGCCCCATTGGCGACTGAGAGTTCTTGAGTGCTTACGTTACGACTTCAAACACGGGAGCAATATTGAGAGTTCCTGAGAGGCACGCCTTTTGCTTCTTGCTGAGCACACCTTTAGCTCTGTTGCCCACCAGCTTCTGTAGAGAAGCAAAGTCCTTGGACCATCCCCCCAAAACAATAATAATAATAATAATAATAACTTTATTACTTTCCAAATTCTGGCTTTTCAAAGTAATTACAAGATTCAATAAAATATCTAAAACTATAGAACAATGAGAAATGATTAAATATTTGAAATTCTTAAAGTAATTACAATATTCAATAAAATATTTAAAACTATAAAACAGTAAGAAATGATTAGAATCATATTTATATAACAAATTTGACAAGAAATTTGATATATGTTAAAATCATTGAAAGCTTCTAACATTCTCTTTGTAAATGACGCATTAGTTCTTTTTTGAATAATACAAGGTTTGTCATCTCAGTGAGACTTCCAGGTAGGTTATTCCACAGAGAAACCGCTCGATAATAGAAGGTTCTTTGGCCTGCGGCCGTTCTGTATCCTGGGATGTCCATCTTATTCTTATTCCGTGTGTCTTTATGATTTTCCGTGTGTCCTCTATGATCATATTGTACTGGGTGATATCATATCCTGGTTACGTCTGCTTCATCTCCCATCTGAGTGGCGCATACTTCATGGTCTTCTCTGACATCTTCTTGTCACAGTTGCTCACCCATGGGCAGCTCATCTCCAGGGCTATGACTTGCTTGTGTTGGTTGTTGACAATCCTGGCGTCTATTCTATTCGCCCTCAGTTCTGACTCTATAGACCAGAACACCCCAGTACGCCGGTACCTCTGCTGTTTCATAGACATGCTGCAGTTTGATGGATGAATACCAAGGAGGTACAGTGTCTATCAGGCCCAGATCAAATAGGATCTCGAAGAAAGGGTCATGTCTTGCCATGTACTTTGTTTGTGCAAGCGCAGGGGAAGCGGATAAGATGTCAGCCATGCTCTCTGGCACTGTACCACATAACCCACATGTTGGGTCGCTGCTCGGACTCCCGTGTGTCTTGTGGAGGGCATACAATCGAGTGGGTAAAAGCTGTTCATATAATTTGAACATACCCACTACTGTGTGTGTTGGGCACATTCGCCACTCGCTCAGCCACCAAAAGTATCGCTCAGTGCTTAGCTCCTCGTCACCTTCTCTTGCTTTTACCAACTTCCCTTGCCAATTTTTGGCCTCTACGTCCCCTTCCAGTCTTAATTCTTGCTGTTTCCTCTGTTGACTTTTAAGCTTCTCTCTGGGTATAACCTCTCCTCCTTCTGAGACGCAGGCTGGATCAGCAGGGTATTGGAGCTTTAGTTGCAGGCCATACTCATCCACGTACTTCGCCGCTTCTTTTGTCAGTGACTGGTGTCCCACACTCTCCGCACGCTTCTTGAAATCACGCACCATCTTTATCACCGGGTCTCTGTTCTGGAACAACTTGACTGCTGCTTTAACCTTGGTTTCTTTATACTTGCTCTCGATCAAGCGCAAGCCCCTCCCTCCCTTCTCTCGTGGCAGGTACAGTGGTGATCACGGATGTTGAACCACATGGGTGCTTGCCTCTGTTTTCTACTACGATCTTGAGGCCCTCTCTGTCCATTTCCCTTAGCACTGTTATTGGCCAATGCTGAGTCCACATAAACATAAACTCATTGCTGGCATTGCAAACTGATTAGATGTAATCACACGATGGTAGTCCGAGAGGGGACTCGACCAGATCAATGACATCCTACGTGTCGATAGGCTTAGAAAGTTTATACCCGTCTGACGCACTTATCTTCCAGGCGATCTGATTCAGACAGACCGTGAAGAGCCTGGGGCAGAGGGCATTGCCCTGGGGCAGACCCTTTCTAAACATTATGGTCTCCGAAGCCTCTCTCCCCTTTTGTCGTGGTGACCACTATTCTGGTATTCTAGCTTCTCTACAACGTTCGGACAGTACCACACACCGAGTCAGGAAACCTGTGCAACAGCATCATCTTCTCTAACCAACCGTGATCTATGGAGTGGTAGGCCTTCTTAACATTAATCCAACCCATGCTAAGGTTGTGCTTCCTCCTGTAACAGTCTAACGTGAGCGCTCGGTGTATCAACAAATTATCAACCCTCCCGCTGTATCCAGCGTGTGCACCCCTTTGCACACCCTCCATCAAGCTGTAGTAATTCAAATCTGAGCCAGTAGGCATGATGTTTACCATTTATAAATAGTGTTCAAACAAGTGATTGGTCTTTGGTCATCACTAGTGAACTCCCCCCAGTTCCGGAATCAGCAATGTTTTTCCCTCAGAGAACCACTGAGGGTACTCTTCATCGCTACTTGAGATTATTATTGTTGTTATTATTACTATTATTATTAACACATGGACTCACATCACATGCATCAGTGATGATGTTTTGAAAAAGTGGTTGAAGTCAGGGAGATTTGAAAAAAAATTTAGTTTGCAGGAGAGATTGTGAGGTCAATGCTCAACTTGAATGGGCTGGAGAGAGATCCACTGTCACCAACATCAAAGCCAGTGTCACTTCATGAAGTAAGTCCCTAATCTTAATAAAATACAATAACTGAATTACAGCTGCAATGTAACATTCCTGCCAGTTTACAATTCAGTATTTATAGGCTAGAATTTGATTAAGAGAAATATATACCAATATAAAGAGTGACGTGTAGTTGTTGAGTTATAATTTGCACCAGACATTTGGGGAATGGACAATACAGGAACATTTATCTAAGTGCACAATTGTAAGTAAATATTGTAACGTACTTTTGTTTGGTGAAAAAAAAAAAAAAAATTGGGGGAAGAGCAGCAACATTATATTTTAAACTTTTCTTAGTTAGTGCTATTATGTAACTACACTGTATTGTATCTTATACCAGTAAAACCTATTTGTAACAGATTTCGCAAAACTTGACAGTCACACCAAAGATGGAGAATACACAAGTCACACAATATCTTACATTGCTTACAGATGAGAAGGTATTTAACATTCTTAGACTAAATGTTTTTTAAACAAAGCATTCACCTATTCACCATTCCATTTCAGCTAGGACTGCAGATTTTCTCTTTTATGCATTTCATCCACCAGAGTGCACTTGAGACTTCAACTTAACAAAATGATGACATTGTCCAATATCAAGGGAATAAACCATACAAAGAACCCTAATCAAGCCTCTTTTAAGTTGACTAGTATTGATTGGGAGAAGGACAAACTCCCACCACCAGGCCCCAGTTGTTCAAGAGGTGGATAACGCTATCCACCGGATAAATCACTATCCAATGGATAGTACAATCGGTTTTGCTATGACTTATCCACTGGTTAATGATTTATCCGGCAGATAGCACTATCCATCGTGTGAACAACTGGGGCCAGAACCCTAAATCATCTCTGGTTGCTTGGTGGCAGAACTCTTCATGTATTGGTCAGGATTTTCTGCATGCTGATTGTCTTGCTCACACCTACCTATGGTTGTGCATCTGACTTTTAGGAAAATTTTGTTTCAAAAACTGGAGAAAGAGGAGGAGGAACATACTGCATTAGAATCCTTTATTTAATAAGGCCCACGCAATCTATGTTCACATTTGATGCACAGCATGTGGTGTTGTGGTCAGTGCACAGTAAACTCCAGACCACAAGGTCAAGGGTTCTAGGCCTGGCTTTATTTCCCAGTTGTTTCCTTGCACAAGAAACTTTCAGGACTCCACACTGTCTCTCCAAATGTATACAGTCATGTAAAATGGGTACTGATGTGTGACTTACTGCTGGCTGTAACCATGTAATGGACTAGCATCCCGTCCAGGAGAAGGTTGCTTTACGCTTCTTGGAACTGTGATAACTTCTGGCCATGTGAACCCTAGCAGCTTCTGTGTCATTTACAATAATACAACACAATACATACTTTATGAACCATTCCCCATAGGGGCTTTTCAGGGCCAATGACACAATCTATGAAATGACAGAACAAAACAACAACTGTTAAGAATTCCAAGTTGGCTATTTACAAGGGTAACCAAAAATTTGAAGTATGGACTAGCAGGAACAAATTCAGTGAGTTTTCAGAATGGGTCTTGAACCCAGGAACTCTGTATCTCAAAGCAAGTGTCCTAACCACTGGGCTGCACTACCTACATAATATATATTCTCTCAAGAGAAGAACAATATTAATGTTTTTGTGAAAACGGTAATGCTTTGATTTCTTAACAATGCTCTAGATATGCAAAAGTGCATTGATGCACTTTGTCAAAATACAATAGAATCTATTGTTCAAGAAAGGTAACTTTAAAAATGTTTATTGCCTAAAGATGGCACTTACTGGTGGAATTTACTCGTCTTTCCCTGTCAAGTTGGAGTTAAGGAACAAGCTTTTATTTACTTACTTGTAAATACTGGTAATATTTTTATTAGGTTTGGTTCCAGATGTTTCAGAATCTTCAGATTGCTGTTGCTCAAGAAACACATGGAACAAAAACAGGCAAGTGGTGAAATGATTAGGCAGAGCACAGGCAGACCACCCTTTGTCGGTGGGCAATATTATAGAAGAAATACAGATGTACAATACGGTGGCTACAATTTGTTCCAATATGCAGAATTTAAAGCAAATGATTCAATGAAAGTTTGAAGAAAATGTTAACTGAGTCATGTGTCATGTTTTTTTTTTTTGCTCTCCTGTGCTGTTTTAAGCACTATTTTGCAAGATGTCTATTTGACCTCGGTGGTTAGAACTACTGGTAACCAAGGAGACAATTAATGCAGGCAGCAATCAGCTGCCGGCACATGACCTAGTCAAAGTTAAGCTGGATCTGATGCCAAACCAGTGAAATTCTCACCTTAAAAATACCAGCATCCAATTGATTAGGGATGTCCCCATACCTTTGCCAAATTTGAGCTTCGTGTTTCGAAAATTCACTGAGAAAGGTGATCCTGAAAACTATAATAAAGCTTTTTCAATATTATTGGTACAAAATTCTGGACCAAAGGCATTTGAGGTATTGTTCAAATCCACCAATCAGTGTATCGGGACCATTGACAGTTGAAAACCACAAACCTGCCCCGACACGCTGATTGGCGGGTGACAATTCATGCATGTCATTGTTGTTAGGTTACAGAAAAGATCCAAATCTCCTCAACCTCTTTCATCCGGGCTGTCTGTGCTCTTAATCCTGTACCCTTTCCTCTTCACTCACCTTCCATTTCAGGGCCTCAATTTCTTGAAAAAGAACTTGCTCATGACTTCATGCATCATGATTACTGGCAGAAAAAGAACTGACATATTAAATGACTAGAAAAATGATACGTGGCCAGTGGGGACCTTTGCTCATTGCGTCAATAATTTTTCATCTCATTTGCAGATCGGTGAACTAGCTATGATTTCATCAAAAGATGCTAAGGAATTTTTGTACAAGCTGTTTGCAGAGAGATTTATTGCATTGCAGGTAACAGCCCATGTTTTTCCTGTTTCTTGTGCACAAGGTCCGATTCTTGTCAGAGTGGATTTTACATGCATGATTATGTTCCTTTTAAACCTTGTTTGTCATCAGGAGATTCCACGGACATCTGACTATGCACCTTCCAGGACATTTTATCTTTTCTCAGTGGAACTTCCGCAGCTCAGCCGAATGTTGATTGAAAAGTCCTACCAGGTATTTTTCCCTCAAAAAATTACTCTCTGTAAAACAATAGAATGCATGGCACCAGAATATCTTGTTTTTACTTTTCTTGACCTATGGACCAAGTGCAGTGAGGTGTGTGCGCCATGACCGAGGCCAAACATTTTCCGACCTGGCCCGACCTAAACTCAGTCAATAAGCATTTTATCATTTGGGCTCTTTACACTATTCAAGAGTACTCAGAATATGAAGTTCTGACTAAACTAAGAAACAAAAATTTGCCCAGAAAATTTTTGCAATATGTTGTTTGCATTTGCTTTTCTGGCTGTAAATAACTTGGATGTTTAAAAGGAATGAAATCCCCTAAAACTGCATTGCATGGAGCAGTATGTGTTCCTAGTAGGGCCGTACAGCTTTTTGCAGCCCTGCTCGTGCTAATGCGTACTGCCTCATATGGGGATTTTCCCAATAGTTTTACAATGAAAGCACGTGCAGGGCCGTACAGGCCATATGAGACTTTAAATCCATATAACTTGTTGAACTTAAGTTATGGAATGTAATAGTGTTGGTGCTTGCAAATTACACTCAAACTTTAGTGGTAAGCTCCATGATCAGTACCAAGTCTGTATCAATGTTACTTGGTTTACAAGAAATCCCTTTTTCCTCAGGCATTGGGAAATCTGATGGCAAGACGCCAAACTGAAGTTCAAGAGAACAGGCATGTAAATTATTCATTTTGTCTTGTTGGTGTTTGAATATGGGTTGGTGTTCATACACTGTAGTTATTCATTGACACCTGGGTTTACAGTTTTGTGAGCCATGATTTAGTATAAGAGTTGACTTGAAAGGGGGACTTAAACAAAAGTAAAAACAGATTTCAAATTCAATTTACTTGCCCTCTTCAGACGTTTAGTGGAAAAGGAAGAGAGACTGGAAGCCACAATAAATTCATTGAAAGCTCAACATGGTGAAGACACATCAGCTGAGGTCATAGAGGAATTGCAAGAACTTATAATACCAGCAGAAAGGGAACAACTCAAGAAACTCAAGCTTTCCCTTGCCAAGTAAGCAACATAATGTAAATTGTTTGCAATTTGTCAGGCAGGCAGGAAGGCAGGAACTGACCAACATGTATGCACACATTACTTCCAGAGAGATAGAGAAGCACTGAAAGATGATAGTTTTGCAGAGTATCTTACCTGTGCTTTTGTCTTTAAAGATAGTCACATACAATTTATTTTAGAACTGCCTCCAGTGATAGATTTTCCTGTCAATTCCTTGATTTAACTGACGTTTCTTACACCTTTTCCCTGAAGTCTCTGCTTCTGATATTCACTATCTATATAATCTCTTATTTCAGGTTGGAACAGAGTGAGATACAAGTTGATGAGACAATTTTCATTCTTTCTCAGTACATTGCTACAAATTAAAAGAAAACGTTTTGCAGTGGTGAATCACAACAGTCTTTGTTAACTAAACACGGAACTTATTGTAACTGAATATTAAGATTTTAAGTAATCAAAATTCAAGGATGCATTAATTGGTTGACGGGTGCTTGACAGTGGCAAGTAATATTCTTTCATTTATGTTGACACGTCACAACATCTTGTATAGTAAACCTTCAGAGTCTA
>NC_090870.1:1753060-1765560 GCF_036669935.1 Montipora foliosa | reverse complement strand
TGGTGTTTGGATTTAATTCCCTCCCAAACACCACCTTATTATAATTTACAATAATGATAATAATAACAGCCACCTTAATATTATTGTTGCAGAATGTTCAGTCAGCCCTCACAGTAAGGAACACTAGCATTTAGATCTGTAATCTGGCATATTAGATGATTTCTTTCATCCTGCAATAATTATTGACTTGTAGTATATTCGTAAAAAAGGTTACTCTTCCATCTAAAATGGTATTCTTTAACAATTCAAAGGTGTAAAAGAACTAAAACTATATGGTCTTATTACTCAAAAAAATAAAATGTTAATTTTGATGTTACAGGGTTCAAAGACAAGTAATTGCTGCAATATTATTATATTTCAGTTTGGGTTTACATTTTAAATTTGTATGCGTGGACTTGCTGCTATCAACACTTTGTCTTGACATTTCTCTGATGGAAGAAAATATCATGCCATTTTGCCTCCTTGTTTGAGCACACAAGGAAAAAAAGGCAGCACAAAGAAGTAAATTGCACCACACATAAAAGAAAATCATTTTTCTTCAAAAGTTTGTAGTTTTTTGGTCCTTAATGTTAAATATAAAGAGAAGCTTTCAATGCTAACATTATCAGGAAATCTACTGAAATGAATGCAATAATAATTCTCACCTCATGCTCTTCATTGTACAAGAACCATACAGTGATATAAAACTAATTTAGCCATCTTCCTTTATTTCCACAGTGATGAAATAGCATCAAGTATATTTGTAAAAGACATAAAGACAGTTTCCATATGCATATTCCAACTACACTGATAGTACTTTGTATGTCTTAGAAGTATATAAAGACTACATGCAAATTTAAAGAGCTCATTAATATTTACAGCAAAATCCACAGACAAAAAAGACATTACATTACTGAATATTGCAAAAAAGCTGGTTTGTTGCTTATTTATTGTTAAATTTTACTGTCTCTGAGTATTAAATGCATAGATAGAAAGGAAGAAAATGTCCAAAAGACTTTATAAATATGGAGGTCATCTGTTTTTAGTTCATTGGCTTGTTGACTTATGGTTTCTTTAATTTGGTGGAATATGGAAACACATCCTATATAGTTCACTTTAACAAAACAGAGGATAACAGCAATAAAATAATTTCATCACTTCACCACATTGACTTGCATGATCTTCTGACTGCAAAATTTAAGCTCACACTAAATCAGTAAATTTTGCAATTCAACGTTCTCTCTACCAACATGCCAATTTATTCTCTTCACTGCTCTGAAAATGATTCTTTAGTTCTTTAATTATGCAACATTTTAAAAGTGCATCATGATGGCATTTCCTTTATTCTGACCCACGCATTTTTCAAGGCATTGGCAACATTATCATCTTAACCACATTTTTTCTTCGTGATATTTTTGTTACTAAAATTTTATCTAGTACCTATTATTATGCATTTGGCCACATTTTTGCACTGAGTCATAATTCACTAGTGAAGGTCTCTTGAGAAGACATTCATGTGAACCTTGTACCTATTAAAGAAATCCTTTACGGTAATGGTGAAGAATAATTCCCAAAATTTACTGTCGGCCGACTGTCTGCCAACAGATGACCAATTGTCGGCCAACAGTTTGTGTTATGTTTGAGGCCAAAGTGTTGGCCGTCTGTCAGCCAACAGTCGGCCGACAGTCGGTGACCTATTGGCAACCTGTCGGTAACATCCAAATTACCACCATTTTCCCTCTTAGGATAATACAGGAATATAAGATGCAAAAAAACTAGAAATAACTAACTCCGATCCAAATGAACAGCTTTACTGACTAAATTTAGTACCAGAATCCACAGGATGAGTAGCTGGAAGGGCAATGGTTTTTTTGGGCCTATGAAAAAGGCATCACTAAAATGGAGAAACAGTAACCCTTAATGCTTGTTTGTCTTGGCCATATTTTCAGCCATTCCACTGAAAACTGGTCTCTTTTATCTATGTCTTTGTTTTGTTTTTCAAGTAACACATAAAGCGGTAGGGGTGCAGGGATAACGCAGTGGTGAGAGCACTCGCCTCCCACCAATGTGGACCGGGTTCGATTCCTAGACTCTGCATCAAATGTGTGTTCAATCAATCAATCAAAGACTTTATTTAACTTCGAATTTGTTGATAGCAAAATTGCCAATATCTCTGAAGAAAATAAATCTATAAAATAATAAGTAATCAATTGGTGAAATAAATAGATAAATACATAAGAATAAATATTAAGTATCATGTACAGGTGATTTAAGAATTTAATATTGGTCACAAAAAGAACAGCATTCATTTTCCAGATGGACAGTTTGTAGTGCAAATTTGAAGGCAGCAAGAGAAGTGGACACACGGACATTATCCAACAATAAGTTCCATAGTTTGCTGGCAAGATATCGAAATGAACGAAGACCATAATTTGTTGTATTTACACGTGGAATAACTAGTCTGCATTTGCCTCATAAACTGATGCTGGTTTGGTGCTCGGTAAAAAGATCAGAGATATAACTAGGTGCAGCATTATTTAATGCTAAAAAAACTAATACGAGCATATCATTTATCCGGCGTGCTCTTATTAATTTCTTGGGTTGAGTTTGTTGCTTCTCTACTCTGCACCGAGAGGTTTTTCGTCTGGTACTCCGGTTTTCCCCTCACTTAAAAGAAAACTAAATTTGATTTGATTCGCATTGATTTGTTAATTTCAATTTACAGCATCCCCAATAAGTGCTCCGGTGCTAGCAGATCAGACACTTAAATAAAGTTCCTTTCCTTTCCTTTTACCACCCCCTGCCAGAAAAATGTTTATTTTAACCTGGCACACATTAAAAGTCAAGGGAAACATTTTCCAGTCAGAGCTTTCACGTTTGGGCAATATCTACTTTCTAAAATAAATGCTTGCTTTCAACTTTGCAGTGATATTTAATTGTCTCCTCTATTAAAAGATGGCCCGACTTTAATTATCTATTTGTTACATCTGCATCAGTATATATTAATTATCACCAGAAGCCAATTGTTCATGAAATCAATATATGTTACTTTTAATTTGAGAGGTATTGTTTAGTTTATATCTGCCTTAGCAGATGTAATCTGGGTATTCATGATGTTTAGGAAATTATTAATATTTCCATTATCAGACAAATTCTAAACTCCAAGAAGAATACAATAATATCTTTACGTTCCTTAAACTGTTCAGCTGATAAACCTACTGTTTTTTCCCAAACAATTGCAAGACATTATTACAGTGGTACACACGTTTTTATCTAACACAAATAACTGAACACTTGTGACCCTGCATTGTCTCTTTGTAATACCATAATAAAATAGCCTGAAATAACTCCTACCGTTCAGGGGTTTTCCAATTTTAATTTTTTCATCCGTAGCTACACAACACATTTAAACATTAACATTTTAACTGCATGCTTAAAGCTTTGATGAGTTAAAACTAAAAGTTTTCAGGACATTAACCCAAAGTACCTTTCCTCTTTCATTTTATCCGCCACTTATTGGCGGAATTACAGCCACTTCTTCTCCTCCATTGAAGTCAATCAATAAATCCCTTTCGACGTAGTTTTGGTTGACAGCAATAACAAGACTGTCTTGAATAACTGAAAGACTTGAATAGAATTTTCATATGTCACAAGTATATCAATCGATTAAGATGCTCTCAATTTTCTAAAACCTGTCCACTCGGCTTTTGTGTGCTTATCATCAATACGATGGTTTAGATTGGATCAAAACTGACAAAGGGCGAATAATTTTGTCACTCTTGTATGGACAGAAAATTTAATTTAATTCCTTTCCGACTACTTTTATGCAAGCTTCGGTAAACGTACCTCGGAAATTTTTTTACTATGCTTGAGACCAGATCTTTGCCAGTAACTTGCTTGTGGAGAAAAATTTGGGCGGAACGTTGTTCAGTCAATTCCCGGCTTTTAGCAAAGAATAAAACAGTGACCTAAAAAATAGAAACAAAATTTTAGATCTCTAACTTTCTAACGTATTGTATTGACATATGCAAAACTTTGTACATGTGCGATAATGTAAACAGTCAGCCTAAGGCCATTCCAAATTAAAAATCGGACGAAACACGAGTCTTACGACAACGATCCATGGTCAAAACAACGTTGATTCGAAACTTTGATGCATTCACTTGTAACACCTTACGATGATATGTCCTCTCGCGATCAAGCTCAAAAACATAAGCTCTAGCTAAGAATAAATTACAAATACAGCATCCAGATGATCTTTCTTTTACACATCATCGATATAATCATACGCATCACTGGCTCCATTTAAATTAAACCTTTGTTACTACAAAAAACGACGGAGTAAAAAGAATAAAGTAGCTCTCTACTAAAAATACCTCGACTGCAAACACATGGCTACTGCTACAGGAGACAAAACATACGCATCAGTCACCTTTTGCGATGATTTTCGAACTGTATTGGAAATTTCTTTTATCGCCTAAGGTTTGGGCTAATGTGAGTGCAAGAAAAAGTTCTGTTACCTCTACTTGCTCGCTGGAGTCATTACTCACATGCTCCATTAAGTAAAGAGCGCTTCTGCACTTTACATTGTCCTTGCCGATCTGTTGCCAATCTAAGTCCTGCGGGTTCTGTTATTAATTTCTGCCAGGCACTTCAAAAATGCATGTGATTGGTTAGTTCTTTCCTAGTCTTTGACATGCGTGAAATGAGCGTTGAAACAACAAGACGCCTCGGCAGCTTTAATCCTTGATACCTTTTCCTCACCATGCACAATACTTTTGTCAACTAGAAGTAATCATGGATTAGTAAAGTGCGTTCGATGGCTAGTAAAATAATGTATTGTACTAAATGCCCAGAAAATTCAGGGAAAGTGGACTTGTGGGTTTACGATTTGACAAACACGCGGATTTTCATGAGGTAATGGCAAAATCTCTAGAAGTATAATAAAAAAAACAATGAAACTGCCGTATTTCTTTCAGCTGCATTTTCGGGAAGCTCTTCCCCTACACCCTCCCGGTGCGAGTAAGTTTGTTCTGTCACGCAACAACTGAGATATTGAAGGGAAGCTCACTTCGTGACTGGCAGCTGTCAAAATCTCAGTATTTGTAAAACCTATGATTTTTTAAGTGCACAGGATCATGTATAAGTAAGATCATAGTTAATAGAGGGGAATAGTTATGAAACCCGACAAATTTCTTTGTTGCAGGTTTTCGTTCTCTTTTTAGGCCTTGACCGTGCACAAAACACAATAGTTGTTTACTCCGCACTGAGGAACTAACCAATAGAAACGTGTTGGTTAGGTAATTCCTGCATAGTGTAGCGCAAAACAAAAGATTGTGCACGGTCGTGGACTTTCCAACCTAAATTTTGGCATCTTTGTTTGCTCTTTTGATGTTTGCCGAGATTCAAAACTAATCCCCTTTATTAACTATGGTAAGATAAAGGAAGGGAATACTGCTTCACTTGCGATGAAATGCTAAGTTCAGTCTGAGGTTAGTTACATAATATTTCCGCTTGTTGTCTGGAGTTCGGGGATGGTGCATCTGAGCTGGTCAGCTGGGGGGAACACGAACACCAGGTAGTGAGGTGAAAGCTGATTAATCAAAACAGAAGAGCACATTTAAAAAAATTGTCTAATACAAATCTTTTAACACGTGAAATTGTGCGTTACGATTCTTTTGGAAGCGCCAAGCTTTTGTGATTTGTCGAGCAACAAAAACCGACAGTTCCTCAATATCTCATTATTACTTGCAAAATTTATTCAACTTCGGAGAGTTCGGGTGAACCGCAAATTAAGGTACCCAAGCTAGTTCTAACATATGTTTTAGCACAATGCTCAAATACTTGATAGGTTGAGTTTTGGACAAAAGCGCGGTGTAGCACATGCCTAAAATATTAATCGCGACACTCCGCTTAATTTAAAATTTCTCTCGTTTAAAATAGAAGCGGTTTAAAAATATCCTTGTTCACCAGCCAGATCGTTGCTAAGACAACAAACACCACCAAACTAGGAGGACCTAGGAGTAAAAACCGTCATGAATTAATGCATACGGAAATATGTTACCCCGCTTTCTTCCTTTTGCATACAGGCGAAGATTTGAGAAGGGCTTATTTCGCCTTGAATTTTGGATGCTCTGAAGTCGCCGACAGAGAAAATTGATTTTCACGATTTTCTCCAAATTAAAGCGATCTTTCGAAAAACAAACTACACCACGTTTAGTTACTTGCTGATATTTATCAATGGAAAAATAGGAACGAATTTTAAATTTGACTGTAGCTGCCGGTAGCTCGATAGTTACAGGCAATTGCTTTCACAGCTTTCTGATGTTCTGATAAGTAGCTTCAGTTATATTTGCAAGTGATACTTTGAATAAATTATTAACACAACTTCAATTACCTTTGAAAAAACAGTGAAGAAAACGACCGAGCAACGAACACCCACAACTGGAAAGCACGAAGAAATATGAGGCATTTTTATCGCTTTGATTTGGGCACGCGGGCATTGCGATACGAACCCGATGTCGAGGCATGACAGATTCACAATCACATTAGATCGAGGTGATGTGCCAGCCAGCCAGTTCAAGATGGTGTCAAAATCCTGAAATCACGACCGATACCCACGGAACCGTGATATTTGGGACATTCGTAAAACGACACGAATAGAATGCGTCCTCCTTCGTCGGAAAGCAATAGACCGTATTCAAAAATGGCGGCCAAGAAATTATTCTTTTGTATATATGCCAATCATCCTCACTACCCTCGATTGCACGAACAAAATTCAAAATATTTTTTGCTGATTAGCAGAAAGACAAAAGAATAATTTATATAATAATACGGTCTTTTAAGGGTTATCACAAGGCTGATGTTTGCTTGAGTATATTCAACTAATGTTGATTAGCTGGCAAATATACTTTGTGAGGTGATTTTCCTTTTTTCTCCCTTTTTCGATTGCATATCGTCAACGCTCTAATATGCTCCCCTCTCTAATAAGCCACTTATGAAAATGAAAAATGGGTCTCTGAAAAAATAAACTTCTTTGTTCCTACACACATTGTTCCTGTTGTGTTTCGTAATTCTAACTCGAACGCTGTCTAAATTTGTTTTAGTTTGCACTTGATTTTGATGATGACAATATCAAATGGGAAGTTGATTTAATAACCCTATAATATTCGAAAATGTGATCAGTTACTCACAAATAACACACAATTGTTTGTTATTTCTGATAAAACTGAGATCGCCAAAGTAAAAAAGGGAAGTTACTCACAATTCAGGATACGGCTTGCATCATAAGAAAATAATTCATTAACTCAAATTAGTAGTTCAATGGTGATCCGCCGCAAGTCTAATCTGAAAATCTTATCTGTAACCTAAGTGCTCGTTAAAAAATTATTTAAGTGCATGAAGTTGTGGAGAAACAATTTTTTCAAAAATTACCGTAAAACCTGCTGACCTTCAGAGTGGTCTTTTCATTTTAATTCTTTATGGCGTCACTGAATTCAATCGCTAAGGTATTATCGATTGGATTGCTGCGTCTCAACTAAAAGTTTCAACTATAATTAATTGAAGATATATGTCTTTAATTCAAATTTTCTCCGTGGCATTTGGGCAGATTTTAATTCCAGCCTTTTATAACCATCAATACTCCATTCACAGACCGGCAAAACAGAATTCAATCCATAACCCTAATTCTAATTATAGGAGTCAAACCATATCAGCAGTACCAACCACACTAGAAGGTTCTAAAAATGAGACGGATAAAACAGAAATGGGACTTGAAAACAACCTTCTAGGATTAGCGCAAACTAAATATAGAAGTGTAATAAACTAAGACTAACTAAGATTAAAATATTTGCCTTTAATATTTCAATTAGGTAACAAATTTTCATGCGTTTTTTCTGGTCTCCTTAAAGACAGTTAAACTTTTAAGTTTTAGAAATGGCACAAACCCAAAAGAGTCTTTCTTGCTGAATTTCTAGTCTGAGCAACGTTGAAGAAAACTTGCTCCCATTCTATTGCTACTATAAAATTGACCATATGCTTTCGTCGATGGCTTCTGTAGCACCGCGAGTATTTACCGATTTAACTTCCAGTTGCCCTTTAGTTTTTCTTCAGCGATAAAATTGTTAGCGTCGCTATTGGGCTTTTTGTTCCTTTTTACCGGAGACGAAGTTAACGAAAACTCGTCATTTATTTATAAGTCCATACCGAGTAAAGACTGCATGGTTAAAGTGTAAAATTAAAAGTCCTTACCAACCGCAACTTTCACAAGAATCTAATTTATATTGAGGAATGAACCATTATATGATGATAATTTTAAAGTTCACTCATTGAAATATACTATATACCCTCCTTCTTTGGAATTTGATTATTAGAAAGGCTCTCATTCGACCAACTGAAAAGTTGTCTCAGGAGGATCACGGTTTTTGAGAATAATTCGCTTTCCATCTTTGTTAAGAAAAACTGAAAGAGTAGAGATTTGTCGATTTTCCCTTGGAATTGAGACGGCCGCCAAAACCTCTTCCAGAGCGTAAATGTTAATTGAAAGATTTTCGTTATGGTTGACCGAGAGAAGCTTAAGACATACTCCTGAAAATTTACTTTTCCTCTTGTCTCATACAAACTGGTATATCTTGATGCTGAATAGTGCGACAATGATGCACACCCTCATTTACATAAATTTATTCCTTCAAGCCAAAAACCACCTGCTTTAGGATTTGGAAGTTGTCAGAGACCACTCGCAAATTAAACAGCAAAACAACTCGGTAAACTTGACACATCGACACGAGGGTCGTCAAATTCACACCTTACAGAATCGGCTCTAATTCAAACTAAGCACAAGATGCTATTGACAGCAATTTAGTTACATCATAATATGGTTCTGCGTCGACGTAGTAATGGGAGCAAAAGTTTTAACAATTGAAGTTGGATTAGCAGGACGAATGTGAATTTTAGTCAATTTAAGAATGGATGGCAATCTGATAACTGTTAGGTTAAAGAGCTTCCAAGGGCTTAGAGTTTAACATCAGTTGTCAAGAGGAGTGTGGCTTACTTACGTTCGACTGGTATGCTATTTTTACCATAACTTTTCACTGATCGAATTGTTGAAGGAAGGAGCAGAAAGACACTACCGTGCGAAATGGTGAGATTTGCACCAGCAATATCAAGCGCTGTTGTCACAAGATCCCAAGAAAACAATCACCGAGCGAGAGCCGCGCGGAACAAAGAAGTTTCAGGTGATGCATCAGATCCCAATGGCAGACCACAAAAGTTGCCTTCTCTGTACCCTACGATATCACTTAAATCGTTACGCTCGCGAGAAATAACCTCAGACGTTGATCTTTCTCCTGGAACTAGTAATGATACCGATGCTTCTGAGACTCAGTCATCTCTTGACGTGGTTCAACAAAGTGCAGAGTCTATTAGTAAATTAAAAGGTACATCTTTGGTTGTCGGTGCCGCCGGTATATTGAGGGCTGCTACGGTCTTTGCTGTAAATAATACGACAGCCAAAACAACAGTCCACCGAGCAGAGGAACAAATAGAGGAACCGGAATGCCAGGTATGCAACTGCCGTATCAGGAAATTAAGTTCAAGGATTTTTATACCGTTGGGTTTATTCAACAAACAGGAAGCGACTTATTCTAACTCAGGCCGGATTTAGATGAACGGTTGGCTTTCTGGTCTTTATGTAGTGCTATTATGGATTTCAATACTGCCTCTTCCGCATTTTGACCGGTATTACAGATGCAGTGTACTTATAAAAAAAGTGAGAAGATCTTTGAAGCTTGGCTTCAGTTCTATTCGAAAAAAAATGTCAAAAGCTTCGTAACTGTATCTTTTACAATTTCAAAAAGTTGCTCCTTTCATTTCAATATATTTTTTTTCATTACACAGAAAATTTGGACGACCATAATTTTGTTTTGGCCATCCGCATTCTCAAGTCATTATATCATCGGCCTTATTTCTATCTCAGTTTTGTCGCGGTAATTCAGGCTTCCCGAAAGGTTAACGCTCGAAACGGCGGCCATTTTTTTTCAGTGGCAATTCTCCCACGTATAGAGCGCCTCGGTTTCTTCAGAAACGAATGCCTTCATTCTTTAATTCCCTGTTGCTTGTTAATTTGGGACAGTTGCTGCTTTTTTTCTGTCGCATCTATTGTGTGACAATTGGAGAAAGTAATTTCAATAATTTAACTCTGTTCGTTCTTGGTTGATTGATGATTTTCGTTTATTGAAATATCTGGAGAGCCAATCTTCTCCATTTTGCTACACGCCGAGCGATGTTTTATCGAAAGAGATTGAAAACTCGGGGAGAACATCGCATTGTTTTAAGCACTGCTTCCCATAATAACAGTAGGTATTTGGTTCCCTTGAACTTCAATAACCACCCCCTTTAATAATATATATCGTCATCAAGAATAAGCAAGGCAGTCGAATGCGACGATTTTGTGGAAATGTTTAAGTCCTTGCGGGCATGTAGAATATAACACTTGATGAAAAGTGTGTTCCTAATTTGGTGCATTTGTTTCTCTCTTTTATTCTGAATAAAAACGATCACTTAGGAAGCTTTAACGATGATTTTGGCTTTATTTTTCGTTTGACGGTTGCCATGACACTACTGCATGTGTATTTGGAGCTACTCTGCATAGTAAAGGTTTTCATGATGTTGCGCATAAAATAAAATAAAATTCAAAATTTCGACTGATTACAAGAGGGTAAAAATTACATTTCTTTAAACCTTTCGTTAAGATCCATCAATTTATTGACGTCATTCAAGTTGGCATAACTGGATCTTGCATGGGAGAAAATTCTGCTAGTAGGAAGGAAGAGTTAATGAGCAAATATTGTTTAATAAGAGAACTCAACCCGACGACGTTACGCTTCTGAAAAAAATACTTTCTGATTGAAGCTCCAAGTAATAGTTATCGAACATGTCAAGTGCATCATTTAAATTCTATGGTTGATTTTATATTAAACGCAGAGCCATCGTACATATAGTTGCGAATGTAAAAACGACAGTTTTCAGTCACGTTTTCGTAATGTTCAGTTAGATGACTTTTATGTAAACTAAGACATGCAGACGTCACTCGGCCGATGACAGCGAGTTTTGTTTTTTCATTTTCTGTGTGTATGGCCGTGTTGCTCATATATGTTGCTATTGTTTTTGACAAATAAATTCGTAATCAATTTATGAAAAAATCTAAGGCCCTCCGACAAGCCCAGTGTCCGTATTTACTCTGTATAGGATAAAGTAGTATGTGAAATTTCATTCAGTTAGGAGAGATGTGTTATGAAAAGATAAAGGTTCCATATCATCTCATGAGTACATATGCGACAGATGCTTCATGGGCTGAGGATATATAAGGTTTTATGTTGGCTATTGGCAACGCTCTCAGTGCTACCTAAGCCGACATTTTAACTGAATTTGTTCGAGGACTATTTGTGAATTTCTGTAGTATTATTGTTACATCAATCGACAATACATTAATAACCTCCTTTCATCGTGAATTTATCCGGCAGAAGATTATAATCATATAAAATTGTTGGCCGAATATATATTTCAAATTACTTCATTTTCAGTTCGGTAATACACTGTCTTTACTTCGATTAGGCTTTCAGTCGGTTGTGGTCTAATTCCTAGTTAGCCTTCTGTTCTAGCACAAACCAAATGGTGATATTTGGTGGTTGTGTAGATAACTGATAGAGTTCTCAATTTTGTCAGTATTTTAAGCTTCGTTGGATTATTTTTCAATTTACCCAGACGGATTCATCGTCGCCCTCAAAACACAGGCTAGTTTACACACACTGACTTATGCGGCCTCTCGAAATATGAATGATATACGACAATATAGTTGAATTTGCAATTCACTTTTCCACTCCAAACTAGTATCCGGTTTAAGAAATGTTATTCTGTGATAGAAAAGGTTGGTCTCCTTGATCTCCTTCCTTACATTATAGTTTAAAACTGACTTAAAGAGAACCGGGGCAACAAAATTGTCCAACGAAAAATGCTTGATTGAAGACCTTTTTCTGCGCTTGAGATCAATCACATCTTCTCATGTGATCAAAGATAGAGGAATTTATTTATAACAACAGATCCTAGCTAGGGCTTTCACAGATATTTTGTGTTTTGTAGCGCAATGCTCAGCTCCAATTGAATTTCAATTCAGTCGATGCGCGCGCAGCATAATGAAGGAAGCTATGTTACGTGTTCTTTTCTTTGTAAAGCACCATAAGAGTTTTTAATCTTTTAGTCAAAACATATACTTTTATAGATTAAATTCATAATACAACTAACCACTAATTTGCAAAGCATTCACTTTGTGGCAGGTGAGACGCACACACAGTTGCCATAGAAACGAATCCTTAATACGTCATATAATCTCGACACCAAATAATCTTTTTACGAGGAATGAAATTGCACTAAAATGTTCCTGTAGAAAGTAGCTAAGATGGTAACTACAAGTCTTGACCTTACAGGAGTGAAAAACTGACTCTCGATGCATTTTTAACAAATCGATG
>NC_090870.1:1743060-1748060 GCF_036669935.1 Montipora foliosa | reverse complement strand
TTTGAGCTATGATTGCCTTATTTTCTGCTTATGTCATGATTGGCCAAAGGAGTGCGTAACTAATTGCTTTGGTTTCACGACACTCAATTTTTACCGCTCTGTTTCATCAGCAAACGGCACTAGTCTTTCCAATGACTCGCGCAAACTAATGTAGAGAGCGCTAAATCATTCATGATCATTTTTCAGGTTTCAATAGCTGTCTGAATAGTTATTGCTGAGGGCAGTTTCTCATCACAAGGAGAGTCAACAAGTTCCCTTACTTGGAATGATCATTTTCTCAACACTGGTTATTTTGAGATTCATGTCATCCTTGTTTTTTCTTAAAATAATTGACACCAGCTCCAATCCCCAAAGATAAAACATTTTAACGTTTCTAAATGCGCCCACACCAGCTATTACGGATCACTTTTTTCTTTAATCAAGCAGATTTCCTTCTATCGAATAATCCAAACCTCTTCTCAGAAGCTTTTTAAATATCCTTTTTTTTTTGCAATGAACATCTGAAAGTTAGAAATTTCGAGGCAAATGAAAGGTATAGACTATATATTGGAGAAAGAACACATACCGCGGTGCATTTTTACCTTTCGACACACCCATCCGAAAAATTGGTTTTTGCCCTGAGCGGGACTCGAACCCACGCCTCCCTGATTACTAGTCGGGCATGCTAAGCCACTACACCATCAAAGCTACCACGCTGGCAACGCAGCAGATTAATGAGGTGACTTAGCAGCGTGGGGATCCCTAGGGCCCAACTTTCCTTCACTTGAGTGTGTATCCTTTCCTCTAAAACCCCAGACAGGGTTTAGAACACATGAAAGTTAGAAATTTCAAGGCAAATGAAAGGTATAGACTATATATAGGGGAAAGAACACATACCGTGCATTTTACCAAGGTAAAAATGCATGGTATGTGTTCTTTCTGCAATGAACATCGCCTACCATGAACTAATCATTGCTTTTCCTCTTCAACAGATATATAACTCTTATACCAAATGTTTACAACTTGTCAGGGATCAGAACGTTTAGAGTTTTGCGAGCCCTTCGCACAATTTCAACAGTTGAAGGTAACAAAACCTTAAGCATAACGTACTTGTGTTCCTGCAATTTCTGAGATGGTGGCGGCTCGTAAGGCCAAGGAACGAGAAAAGATGGTCGAAATTTCGTCTTCACGTCAACTATTGTCTTTAATTATAATGTGCCATTCAGAGGTTGACTGTCTCTCGAAACAAAGGGTTTCTTTTGCATGATTCATGATCAGTGGTTGACAAATTTGAATATCAAAAGAACTTTTTTTATAAATAATGAGTATAGAGTATCGCTATATAATAGTTTTATATGATTAAAATTGATTGACTCCTGTTAAGGAAACATCGAAAATATATTTCTTATTAACACTATGGGTTTGTTTTATTGTGGTGTATACACGAGTCCCACCGAGGAAACATTTTCTTCTCTTGTTTCAGGTTTAAAGACAATGGTTAACGCCCTGCTCAAGTCCATGTTGATGTTGTCTGATGTGCTTATTTTGACGCTATTTTTCCTGTGTATCTTCGCTTTAGTTGGAATGCAGCTATTTGTTGGTCAATTAAGAAATAAATGCATCACCAGTAACGGTAAGGAAAATTTTAGTCCAAGCCATACTTATACCATGAGAAAGTCACTTTACTGTATCGTGAAATCTAACATCAGTTAAGTCGTTCATCCATTCGTTTATAACGGCTGTCCATAGCTGCCACTTCCATGGTGATATTCCTATGCGCATCCTAAACCTAATAGGTAGATCTCAGGGTTGGTGTTTGTCGTTAACTCTTCCGTTCGTTCGTTCGTTCGTTCACTCACTCACTCACTCACTCATTCACTCTCTCTCTCTCTCTCTCTCTCTCTCTCTCTCTCTCTCTCTCTCTCTCTCTCTCTCTCTCTCTCTCTCTCTCTCTCTCTCTCTCTCTCATTCATTCATTCTTTTCATTCTTTGTTTTAAATATACTAAGTAATTGACTGACAAATGCTTGCTCTTGAAGGTGAGTGGCTAAAAAGTGATGAAGACGAGCCTCTTGTTTGTGGAAACGCTTCAACTGCACGGTAAGATATACGATTTAGAAGCTCTTCTGTGAAAGCCTGTGACTGTTGGTTTTCCACATCCGTAAAGGGCCTTTTTCACAGAGCGACCATTTTGAGTCCCGAGGCACTGAAAAATTCTGTTTTGTATCTCCTGAACACATCAACTTGGCTTGGGGTACGAACTGTATTGTCTTGGACCAGCATGGACGCCGACTGATAAAGGTCCAATTGGTTTATTTCCGTCTTCTCTGTTGAGGACATTGTTCCCTTCTGGTGTCCGCTATCTGGTGTCCCTCCTTTTTTGAAACTCACCTTCCGCACGGTACCCTTGTGCTAAACCAACTGACCCAACCGGTCGGCGGTCACTGTTAAAGAACCATTAATAAAGATCTTGATGACGTCAGCTATGCGTCTATCCTCCAATAGTTCATAGATGAGAACCAATCAAAAATTCATGCATCATTGAGCTTTATATATAAACCACAAATGACAACATTGTGAGACGAAGTATAATACTACCTTAATATCATCGTACTTCACCACGATGAAAAAGCAAACGTTATTTCACAGTGCGTGTAGTAAAACTTTAAATATCCATTGATGGCGGCAGCCTCGGTGAGAGCCTAAACATGTTGACGTATGATGTATGATCTTTCCCGCAACAAAAAAGCAGGAGACACACCTATTTTCCCGTAGGCTCCTTAATGACAACAGCGTCTTTATAATACAACCCTCTACAACCACTGAATAGATTTGTCTTCAGGAATCCCAACATCCTGCAATACATCATGCTTTGTAAATTGCCAACGGGTTGCTTCCATCTTTTCATCCTTCATCCTTTTTATCCTTTAAATGGCATCGTAAACAAATATGTCAAAGCCTTTTCTTTTATTACTTACTTATTACTTAATAAAAAGTACCTGACTTTTCGTCACCTTAGTGAGATATTTTATTTCATTTTTTTCAGCCATTGTCCTACAAACTATACGTGTCTTTCCTCTGGTGAAAACCCCAATTACGGCTACACTAACTTTGAAAACTTCGCTTGGTCTCTAGTAACTGCTTTCCAACTGATAACAATGGACTTTTGGGAAAACGTTTTTAACTACGTGAGTATGTGCGTGTGACGTGTGTATGTCAAAGGGGATGTGCGCTTTATCTGCCTTACATGTAAAATGATAATGTCCGATTGTCTTTACCATAGGTCCTTTCCGCCATGGGTTCGTGGTATGTGTTTTATTTCATGTTTGCAGTGTTCTTTGGCTCTTTTTATCTCATTAATCTGGTGCTTGCGGTGGTGGCAGTCTCTTATCAACAAGAAGTAGTCGCCATGCAACAAAGGTAAGGCTTATTATAGTTCAGTCCATCTTTGTAGCTTATTCAAAAGTAAGTTAAAATGTAGTAGTGATAGCATCGGAGTCATTTATAATCACTCGCGCAGCAAACATTAGTCTGAAATTTGTAGTTTGCCAAAAATTAAAGGGGTTTGTTTGGTTTCAGTTCATTTCTTGGCTTTTATATTTAATTAGCTACAGACATGAAGCAACTTCTCCAGAGAAGGAGACGAATGAGATCAAGTAGATTTTCATGCCTTCGTGACAAGCGGCGTCAGCCGTCCGTTTTCCGTCATTTTCGTTTTACGTGAACGCGTTGCTAATTTCTCTAATACTTGTTTGCGCGAGCTTGGTGCCCCTGGCAGCTGCATACGACCGACGTTTGAGAACTTCAGAACATTGTTATACAGTGGAACCCCGCCTTAGGGCCACCTCGGTAATACGGTCACCTCGTGATTGCGGCCAATTTTTTTTTGGCCCGGCAAAACGCCATACATTCTCTAATAGAAAACCCTCGCTAATGCGGTCACCCGTATATACGGCCAACTGCCACAACCTTAAATCCCAAACAGTAGAATCCTTTTTAATTTCGCCTCGTTAATAGGGCCACTCGCGCTAAATTTAGAAAACCAAAACGCCTGTGACATGTCAATTTCATTGACATTTGTTATTACCACTGTAAACCTAGAATCGGAAAGTTTTTTGTAAATTTACGCGCGGTTCATTAAAATTAAACATTATGATTGTGATTAGAGTGATGTATAGATAGAATTTACAGCACTGAAAACCGGTTTTGCAAAGATATGTGTACCTCCATGATATGTGTATCCCGCAACACTTATCACTAGTGATATGTGTACCCCGGTAGGGATACAAAAACACTGAAGCTTGTACCCGGGCCTCCAAAGGCTTGAAGGAAAACATGGAGGCTACGAGGGACAGATTTTTGTGGGTTTATATTTTAAAGTTTCAACCGATCCAAATATACAATATATCACTGACTACGATTACCGGGATATGCGTACCCCCGAGATATGTTGGGATACACGTATCACTGAACTGGCGATCTAAGTCAAAGTGATATGTTTATCCCCTGGCTAGCGCGCTGTCGTCTGTCTAGTTTTTAAATTTGTCAGTGATAATTGGGAATCAATCATACTTGCTGCCAGTTGATGGAATATTTCATGCACTTACATACTAGCCAGAAAAAAGCTAGTAGTTAGTAAGTTGCTAGAGAGGCGACAACGCCGATAGGCTAGGGGATACATATATCACTACGATTGCGGTCACCAGTGATATGTGTATCCCCAAGTTATATTTTTGTTTTAATGACAATTTCGATTCCTTTATATTTCCAGTAGATTCTTTGATGTTTGCTACTGGCCCATAAGAATATTATCAGCCAAGGATGAAATCCATTTGTTTTTATTTACATGGATGTGTCGGACTCACGAGTAGTATCTTTACAGTTCTGATTGTGGAAGATGGTTCAGTTGCAAATACATTGTTTCTAGTGTTGGTACCTGAAAAAATCATGTCTGATCTGTTTTCACCGATTTCCGTCCATTAACACAAGTTACCGTAATTATTTATTTTTTGGAGGTGAGGG
>NC_090870.1:1739216-1742960 GCF_036669935.1 Montipora foliosa | reverse complement strand
GCGGATGTACTTACCCAAAGGCAGCACTTACCTCCTCAGTTATTTAAAGACCCTGAGTGTTGGTCGGCCTAGTCGAACTCACGACCTTACAAAATAATTCAACGTCGTGAACGTGCTGAGCCAAAGGGCCCATTGCTGGCATGTAGCGTTTCTGGGCGACCTCTCAAATGGTTTTTCATCACCCCCTTTTCCCCCCCCCCCCCCACCACTTAAAAAAAATTACTGGAACGCGGCAGTTCAGTAACCCAAACCCCCCCAGTGCCTTCTGTTTTTGTGTAACAGTACCACAGGCAACCCAGTTACGCTCACGGAGGCGTCTAGTTTTTACATGCGCTAACTTTAGAGGAAAATTATGATCGCACCATTTCGGAATAGAAAGGTCCTAAACCACAAGTTGAGACGACATGAATATTAACAGTCACTTACCCCTCAGAAAAACACGTGCATGAACGTAATAGAACCTAATGATGAAACACAGTCAAGATTATTTAATGTGATTGGGCAGAATTAATTAAAGAGCCTAATGTTGGCACATGATTACCTACAATGCAAACAACTACAACCAAAAAATGGAAATCTATCATCGACGATAATTGCATTCAGTGTAGATTTCAGCCTGTCCGAGAACACAGACAACAAGGTATTCAATGGCGATGGTTGTCACAAATGGAATCATATGACGTGTAACACAGGTCACCAAGGTGTCCAGTAAACTTGTTTTCTTAATATGGCATTGAAGGACGTTTCGCGCCTATTGCTACTGGGCATCCTTTTAAAGCGCACGCAAATTCACATGCAACGTCATTGCAATGGAGGCGCGCACGCTAAGTACTTAAAATGAACAATGATTAGGGCGGAAGATGGCTATTGCTATAGCTTTGCTTGGATTAAACGATCTTGAATGTTTCGGTGACCCCTACTTTTCATTCCGAGAACACTAACTTTTTATTTACAATTATTTTCCACATTGGGTCCAAAAATGAACAAAAAATTCAAATGTGGGAAGTTAAAAAAAATTCAAGATTTCTGTTCCTCGGGACATGAACCTTCTGCCATCCTACGTCTGCAAGGCGCATGAAACTATGGGTCGCTAAATGCAAACTTGTTCTGGAAGGAACCTCAACAGTTAAACCTAAATTCACTTGATGGAGTCCACTTAAACAAAGTTTGGTAGAGCAAAAAGAAAATTTCACTTTAAAGATGTAATTGGCAATGTTTTTGGGGCTTACAGACACCTTGTGGCCTTATTTCGCTAAAGAAGCCAGATTTTTTCAAAATTAGGGTGTTGTTTCGGGCAAGTTCTGTCCAAAATGAAGTCGGCGAACCCGCCATTTTTGTGTTACAGTTTTCTGACAATCACTAACTCATTCATCTTTCAAATGGTAAAATTTGCATGGAAAAAAAATCAAAATGTTAGAAAATTTTCGCTGCAGACACGTTCTTAAGGTCTTCAACTTCGTGACCATTTGTGGGCGCTTTCGATCGAATAATTCTTTCCTTTGTCAGTAACTGCAACAAAACATGCAACAATTTGAAGGAATAAATAACTTGCATTATCATCCCTCGCATTCTTCTGGAGGCCGTATATATCATCCTTCGCAGTGTGTTCGTAATTATTTGAATTTTGACTTCGCTTCGAATATTAGAATTATTCCGGCTGCGCTGTACTTGTTACCCTGGCAGGGTTTTTGGGCCAAAACCCAAGGAGGCAGGCTTTTCTTTTTTTTATATATGTATCTTGTGCAATGTAAACTTTTGTTATGTTAAATAAATTAAAAAAAAAAGAAAAAAAGAGGCAACCGCGTAAAAAGCGAAAATATGTAAATTAATATGTTAATTGATAGATATTGCAATAGCCCTTTTCAGGGTTAGTTTTTCTCATTTGCATTACAATGTAATCTAACGTGGATGCGAGGCAATTTCGGGTTATGGGCGTTCCCGCGAAAATTTTCTAACATCGATTTTTTCTGCAAATTTTACCACTGAAAAATGATGAGTCATAAATCATAAACAGGGGCGACGATTTGTCAGACAAATGAAATCAGAAACACGGGCGACAGACTCGGCCACAAACTGCTAGATGAAACCTCATTAAGCAAAAGCATTGTCTCAGTATCAACATTTTCAAACAATCTTCGATCATTTTTACAACAGTTATTCACAGATAATAATAATCAGCGAATATATCAAGCGAGTTTGCTCCTATTTTATGGTGTTTCAAGGTACCGTGGAAAGAACCGCATGGATAAAAAAAGATGACCACGAAATGCTGCCTTCTAGCCATTGAATGTTCCTGTTCCTGTTTTACTTTCAAATTCAAGGCATTTTCGAAAATTGTGTAACTTGCTTTTCAGTTGATAGCGTATTAAATAAAAGTTGATGGAAATTAAAATTAAATGCTGTTTGTTATTGCCCATCCTTTCCTTGCATTTTTCACTTTCATTTACCTACCTAATTACATGCAAAAAATATGAAGGCATCACAATGTGCAGCACATATTGAATGGAAAACAGATGGGGACATGTTGTGAAAACTATTACAGTTGACAGTAGAAAACGACTCTTGCGCACGAAATATGACATTTTTTTGAAGTAAATTCTAAACTATTTATTTTTCCTCACGTTAAGAATGAGATGCGGCCAGCGGTGAAAGAGAACTCAGTAGAAGTCCCGTTAGCGTCCATGTTGCTAGCGCTGAATCTTCCCTTGATGATCCGTCAGTGCACCAGCAGCAACCAGTTTACGATGACCGAGTCACCTACGGAATAGTCGATGAGGGTACTAAAGAGGGCAACGGAAACTGGTCGACTCCAGAGGCTACACCTTCAGCGTCCAGCGTCGTCCATGTGGTGTGGTCGACTGGCATTGTTAAGTCAGACCCAAAATGAACCCGCGTAAAGCCAAAGTCGACAATGCGGCACAAGTGGGGGCTGCTATTTCCGCGAAAAGTTATATTCCGTGTTAACCAAGGCTAAAGGGGATGTGTTTAGGCCAGCACCAGCCAGGTGAGTTTTGCTGAGTTTTGTGAGTTTTCCATAATGTTTGCAGGATAATTTGTCATTTCTGCTGTAATTTCAATTCTAAAGATTCTTAGAAAAACAACTGCTTTTCGGTCCAGTGATTTCCCATACTGTCTTTAAGTGCAGCAAAATCGAAAAAACAAATGAGGCACATGCCATTTATATACTTTCATGCAGCTGTAATTTTAAAATTGCTTTTTTTTTTTTCTTTGTTATAGGTTTATCTAGAAGAATTAAGCAACGCCCCGTACCCTGATCTACCCAAGCCCGAATACCTTGCCATGCAAGCAAACCGGCTACGGCAGAAGTTGAGGCCAAATGATCCAACACACCTGGAATTCGACCTGAAAGTGGATCATATATCCAATGGTTTTCTGCGGTCAGATATAACATTAAGCAGTCGCCGTCACCTAATTTTCGCCACAAACAGGCAGTTTCACCACTTGTCCAAGTCCAAGTCACGGTACATCGATGGAACATTTAGGCAGGTCTGTCGGCATCTTTTCCGCAACTTCTGTCGATAAATGCGTTTTTGAGGAAAGAAGACCACGTGAAGCAGGTAAGAAAAGAGACTATGTTAAGGTAAATGAATCTATTGAGATTGATATTGCGGGACCCAGGCCTCTTTGGGGGTTCGCTCCCAAGCAATCCGGGCAGCCTTACAACGAATGTCCTGCACTTTCATTAAAATTCCGGTACTTTGGAAAGCTATCAAAAGCCTGATG
>NC_090870.1:1726716-1734216 GCF_036669935.1 Montipora foliosa | reverse complement strand
AGATCACCTTTAAAGGGAAGAAAGCTGAAAAGGTCGCAATGATCAAAGCGCACATTGGCAGCTTGCTGTACAATTCAATGGAGCGTCAACAACCTCGGCAGCCACCGCTAAGAAATGTGAGGCAACAAGTGACCTCATTACTTTCCGAGGTCGAAACTGAATAGCAAAGTGATGTAGTAGATTGAGTTGTCGGTTCAAGTCTCCTCACCGGAGACTGATTTTATACCAGAACCCCGCGAGGAAACATCACAATATGGGCGAAAGCAGGCACGGGTAGAGAGAGACAATTATGTTAGTTGGGAGAATATAGTTTTTTGATAAGTAAATTTTCGACACCTGTAAATAATTTAGATTAATCTCGACTGGTAGCTTTGCTTGTATATACAAAATAGAAGCGACATGGAGTAATTTTTTCCTTGCCATAAAAAACTATTACCCTCCCGGGTTGAGAATAAAACAGGTTTGACCCTCCCCAATTTGTAAAAAAAATTACGAAGGACCCATCAAGCCGGAGCTTATCGCGATTTCTGAAGCGTGAAGCGACTAGGAGTATTTATATTCCTCAATGGATGGGATGTTAGTCGCATCGCAATTTCGTAACATTATACAAGAACAAATCTGACGTAACTGCGACCAAAATTGAGGCTCGTGTCATAGTTTTATGTTTTATTATGTATCGTTTGTTTATCGCATTCTGCTTTAACGATTGATTAATGCCTGATTTGAAGTAAGTCCTTCTCGTCGCTAATAAGCCCCCTTTGTTTCGTTGTTCACGGTCCTTTAACACCATCGGTTTCAAACAAAGGCTTACCACAATTCCATTTTATTCAGTAGCGCACGTGAGGAGGAATGCGTTCGAAATCCTGTGGCTTCTCGATCTGCTTCCACTTTCAACGAAAATGTTCATAATCTCAGTAACGAGCTACTGTGACGTAAACCATTATAAGTTTAGAATCTTCATATTACAGTGATTAAATCATAAGCGTTAGTCTCGAACGACACACTCCCCCGCTCAAAACAAATTACAGATTTTGAGTTAATGAGCAGAGTCAACAATCGATCAGTTTGATTTTTCTCTATTGTCCTCTTCTGGCAGTAATACGGTAAGTCGGTAGACAGTTCGTTCAACAGTGATATAACCTCTCCCATCGTATTTAGTCACAGCTTCACCTGGCAAGGGAATTCTTGTACTGCACCTCTACCTTAGGAACTTTGTCGTCTTTCCCTGGGTAAATTTTTGACACTCTACCAAGTTTCCACTGTGCCCTGATTTGGACGGTTTGCATGGAGTCTCCAACAATCATATTGCGTTGTGCAGTGTGCCATTTTTGTCTAATAGTAAGGCTGGGAAAGTAATCTTGTCCATTTTGTCCAAAAGTTGTTAACGATGCCTTGAATGAATGAAAATCGATGATGTGGGTTGGATATAATTTTGAAAGTTCCACTGGGCACTCTGGCAGTTGATCTTCCTAATAAAAGGTCGTTGGGACATAAATATGTTCCATCGTCAGGTGATGTTGGATGTCTGCCGATGGGTCTCTCACTAATCAAATTTGCGATCTGAAATAAAACTGTCTGTTGTTCTGAAAAGGTCAGAATGCTTTCATGAATGGCTTCGGTAATAGCTCGTTTGACTGGTTTTACAAGAGCCTCCGAAACCCCGTTTTGCCAGGGAGCATCAGCTGTTGTGAATTCCCACTGGAAACATTCTATGGTTCCGAATGCTTTTAATTCTTCCCAGTTTGATCCTTTGGTAACACTCTTCAGTTCTTCATTA
This sequence comes from Montipora foliosa, assembly GCF_036669935.1. Lineage (NCBI taxonomy): Eukaryota > Metazoa > Cnidaria > Anthozoa > Scleractinia > Acroporidae > Montipora > Montipora foliosa. Next base: position 1,732,439 of record NC_090870.1, on the reverse strand, counting down.
GCTGAAATCCGTTATTGGAGTAAAGTTTGGATGGATAACCTCCTAATGAAACGAATCTTCTCAACACCAGTGCTGTAATCCGCTGCGAGATTTAGATACACGGCTCGTGTTCCTAAGCCGTTGAAGATTACTCCGTACGCTTTTCCTGTCGTTCATTGTTTACTTCATCTTTAATTTTGAAGGGACCAAACAAGTCAATAGCTGTGCAATGCCAGGCTGGAGAAGGCTTCAGTCTCTCCTCTGGAAGTTCGTCTATTACTTGCTCACTTAGTTTTGTATCGAACTTTCTGCATATTATACAGTTGTGTTTGATTGATTTCGTCATCTTAAGTAACTGTTTGTAATCCCAGAGAATGTGGAGCGAATTTTATTGGCAGTTGTTGAGACTCTGTAATTTCCCCTTTTATGGACATTCTGCGAATAGACGGGAGAAGCAATGCTCGTAAGGTAACCATATGACTTCGCTTTTGTTTTAACTCATTTCCATCCACCTTGGTGGCACAACCTCCTACGACATCTATTCCATCTTCACGTAGACGAGGACATAGACGTTTGTATTTTCCTGTCTTGAATTCCTCATCCATGTTCCTCTGAGCTTCTTTGATCCACAGCCTTCATGAGACCTTCTGCAGTGAATTCCCTTGTCACATTAAAGAATGTAGGTTTCGGATCTGTGTGATACATCGAATAAACTCCCGCTGTCACTCGTAGCAATCTCTTATAGTCGAAATAATTATTTATGTTACTTCTGGTTACTATATCGTCCTTTATAACTGCATTCGCAATTTTTACGGTTTTCATTATGTCCGGTAATTGTTGTTCAGCGTAATTACGACTTATTGGCCATTCACTCTCGGGTTAGTTAAGGAATGTGGGTCCATCCTGCCAACTACGTATACTACCAAAACCAAGCTCTCTCGGCTTTTTGCCTCTCGTTAACCAATCGGCAATGTTATACTCGCTCTCGACCAAGTGCCAATCTTTAGGATCAGTGTCTTCTTGAATTTCCCCTATGCGTGTCGCGGCAAAATGTGTTGAAACCATAGGAATCCTTTTAAATCATAGCATGCACTATTTGCGAATCAACGATATGGTAGAACCTCTGGAAATGATATCTGCTCTGCTGTTGTACGAGCACTTTTAGTCGTTTGTTAATTATTGCTCCGCACAGCTCTATGCAATCAATAGACATCTTAATCGGGGCAAGGCGGTTCCCGGACAGAATCAGGCTACTTTTAAACAGGCCACTTTTGAGTTCCCATCTTACGTAAGCACAAGCGCCGAAGGCTTGGCTGGATCCACCGCTAAAGATAATCAATATTGGATCTCCGACTGTATTACGTGGCTTCATGCATCTCTTAAATTTGACATTGTACATCTTAAGTAGATCTTTGAAGAACATTATCCAATCTCGCTTATTCTCCTCCGGAATAGGATCGTCCCAATTCATCTTGATGTCGCTTGCCCATATCTGACGCACCATTATTTTCGCTCTCGCTGTGAAAGTTCCTGCTAATCCGAGCGGATCGTAGATGCTGTTAACTTGTGAAGGAATAATGCGTTTCGTTAGCTGTTCTGGAATTACGTAGGGTTGCGGATTAGTCTTTAAATCTGTTTCGATGCGCAACTTGTGTTCCTTACGTGAAAAGTTTAATTTAACTTCAAAACATAAGTAATCCTTGACTGGATTCCAGGTTACTCCGAGGACTTCCTCTGTCGATGTATTTGGCGCGCTAGGTATGGCTGTTTTGTCTTGATTTATAGGATCATCTGAAAATATCCAGCCCTTGACTTGGAATCCACCCTTGTTAATCAAATTCTCAATATCGCTGTCAATTTTTTGCGCTGTTGGTAGGTCCTCAGTACTGTTAATGATATCATCCATGTAAGTATTGTCTTGGATAGTGCTGCATGCGGATACTTTTCTCTTCCCATCTCAGCGGTTTTTCTTAGGGCTACTGTAAGTTTAGAATCTTCATATTATAGTGATTAAATCATTAGCGTTAGTACTAGTCTCGAACGACACACCCTTATGCATTAAGCTACTCCCACCTCTTTAGATTTGTAGTTTAAAGAGAATTCTCTTCAGTATTTAGAAATTTCTATTACAGATTCGAATGTGGTGAAGTTTGGGGCAGAAGCGTTTAAAGATCCATATACCTACCTCGGTTTAGACGAGACAGTCCCTGAAGTAGAAGCTTATAGAAGATTTATGACAAGTACAAGGTCGCCAAACCCCGGCTTTAAAGAGGGCATTCGGAACACAATAGGCCATTTCCGAGTTCATGTCTGCCTCCTCTTGAAAGCGAGTCTAAGTGTGAAGTTTTTGTTATGAAAATTAGTTTTCATTCAGATGTAAAGTAGAACTAATTACCATCACAAAAACTTCGCACTTAGACTCGCTTTCAAGATAAGGTAGACATGAATTCGGAAATGGCCTATTATAGCCACCCGAAAGGTCGAAGATATCTGGTTTCGCGAAAAGATGGATTACACGAAGTATCTGGTTTGGAGATATATTGGTACTGCCAATGGCGTGTTCAGAATGACGCCAGGAACATCGCTGGCGAAATCGTACGACCCAAGGAAAAGACCATGGTAAAGTATCTGCCTGCGAAGTGCCAGCGAAATAATACACAATTTTCATATGAACCGGGTAACCCGGCTTGCTCCGTTTCCGGGAGTCAAAAATTATGCCATTTTAGTGATCTCAAAGCGAAGCTATTTTGTCAAAAAAGTTTCGTCCCGTTCACCCAGGCTGGAGTGTTTATATGGGAAAGTTACCGAGCCCGGCTTATCATATGATCAAATCGAAAATTTTACGAAGACAGCAGTGGAAAACAAGCTCGGTTGACTCGGCTCATATGGAGAGGCGCCTAGTTTGGTTTTCGGGTCCTTGGTTGGTTTAAAAAACAAAGTAAAAAAGCTCTCACCATGTGGGTTATTATTTCTGAACAGTTAGTATAATGCCGATCCGTTATATAAGTAAAAATGTAAGATATGAATTTTTATTTCACGTGCAAATCTTGTTGTTTAGGTACCACACCGCGCTAAGCAACAAGGGACTCGTTGCTCTTTCCACCCCTTACATAGACGCCTTTGGTGCAGGAGTGGTGATAACCGCTGCCCACACTATTTACCGTGGTGAGACAAACAGCCAGCACACAACAAATGACAAAGTTATTGCCGTTATGGGTGCGGACTTTCCTTTATCATACTTCCAAAAAAGAGTGTGAAACATAGGCTAACCTTTTATCGGAACATGACCATATACAGTGATAGGTCAATGAAATTTCAAATGTAGTTTTTTTCAGGTCATTATTTTTACTATTGTCGGGATGGGGATCGTGATCGTGATCGTGATCGTGATTGCGATCGTGATCGTGATCATTATCATTATTATGTCACTTTTGGTTCATAACCTGGTAAAATGCCGGCGATAACACATTGACTAGCATCCCTCACAGGGTGTTTATCCTATTAATTGGTGAAATGTTTTCAGACTCCTGACAGATACATATCCAAAATGTAAAGTAAACAACTTCGACTGTTTCGTTCTGGATGCAGCTGGATTTCTAATCATGCACCATGATTTCCTTGTGCCTGATATAACCGTCAAAACACTGGAATATGTCCACATCACCGAAAAAGAAAAAGAAGTTGCCGAAGATCTGCTACAGAAAGGTTATCTGGTGAAAGACGAATGCCGCAATTTGGAGAAAATCAAACTACAGAACTTTTACGAGCTTAAGATTCCATTACAAGGCGTAAATACGTTGGACAGTGGAGTCCGTTGCAAGAAGTACCAGCTCTCTGGTGTGGTGGGAACTAATGCATTTTTAGGTAAGAAAGTGAATAATTTTGGTGACCTTGTCGACGCGGCCCACGATACTTTTTGCAGCACAATGAATTTTAATGGCAAGCAAGCAAGTAAGAAAAGCTAAGATAACACTCTTTTGCACTGCACCTGTCAATAACAAGCGAGTCTAAGTTTAGAACCCTAACCAATGAATTTTAAACTGCGGTAAATTCATCTTACAAAGGTCTCCAGAAACAAAACCATTTATTGAACTAGTTTGAAAAGTTTCGTCTTTGATATAAGGTTTTTAGGTTTATCTGTTTTTTTCTTTTCATAATTATGATTTACATCAGTGTAAGATACTATTAGCTTTTGAAGCTCAGAGTTGGCATGTGTCATTGGAAGGGGAAGTAATGGCAGTTAATGTGGACTGGGTATGTGATGTGTTTAAGAATCGTTCGGAACCGTCATCATCGCCGTTATGTTGCATAGTTGATCATAAAAGAAAAAAAACAAAGTTTTCTTGATCCTGTCATTCAACGAGGTCGCTACCGTCGGTCTTTGTTATTTGAATCTCCCGGGAATGCTTGCAAACCACCAATTGGTGCGGGTACTGCTCTAAAAATATAGTTTACATAGCTTCCCTGAAAAACGTTGTCTTTTTGCCTTTTTCTTCCTTCGCAGCACCTCTATTTGTCCTGTGCCCGCAACAGTCGTTCCATCTGAGCAAGTCAATGATCCTTCCGTAAGTGGCTTAGAGAAATGCTTTGACCCAAAATGCAACGAGAAGACAGATTCAGGGTCATGTGACGGGGTAGTGGGTTGCTATTGGTGCGTTAGAGACGAAAACGACACTTCACTTTGCAACAGATACTGCGCTGATATCAACACCTGTTATGGTGGCAAGGAAGGTAGGTTGCATTAAATTTCTTCCTGGTCAATTTGTATAAGAAGCAGTTCTGTTATCGGATGCAACGACTCACTCAGGGGCTTTGAGGTCACCTTCTTTTATGAAAGAATTGGGGGCTTTTCTTATAATCTTACCGTAAATTCTTCAGCATGTAATGTAAATTAGAACAAAATATGTATTTTTACTGGGTGTGATCCAGTTAAAGTAGCGAAGAGGTCATCATTACGAAAGTAAATCTATCATATCGAGTGATAATTTCTACGAGTAAAATGTTACGAGACATGTGGTTCTGGATCAGTCGAAATTGCCATTAGTGATAGGAATTCTCTTGTCAGGTGAAATCCACTGACTTGATTGTTCACTGTAAATAAAAGGATATTGCTTTATCTATTTCTTCAGGCACAAGAGCTCCTGAAAGGAGCCGTGATGCCCCTAAAGACCCCGACAACGATGAGGATGACGACAACACTGGAGGACTGTCGGGTAAAGCCATTGCTTGGTTCCTCTTTGGAGCTATAATTGGCAAACCTACTATTATAATTTTATGTAGAACTTGGTATAAGCTATGCTAGATACCGGTACTTTACCTCAGAATCCCTATGTTGGCTCTAAGAGAGTGCGAGTGCCTTACAAATGTAAATTTGTGAATCAACGGCATTTTGATGGTGTTGCTTAAACAAATTGCAACATAATTTTTTTCACCGTTAAAAGGTTAAGTACTGTCCACTTACTAACATACAAATAATCACCCAAAATCCCTGTGGTGGGAACATGCCTAAATTAAGCGTTGAAGTTTTGGCCGAAGTAACACAGGATCCCAACTCTCGGAAAGAAAATTGATGTCTGGAAACAGTGTGAATTATTGGTAGTTTTATTCCTTAAATTACTTAATTGTCGTAGGCAATCACTAAACCACCTTGTTTTGTTGAAAAACCTACACAGTAAAAGAGGAATTTGTCTGAGGCTCTCACTACAGGAATCCCAAACCACGGGTGCCCAATAGGCTTAGATAAA
>NC_090870.1:1689216-1709216 GCF_036669935.1 Montipora foliosa | reverse complement strand
CAAACGTTTGGCGGACGCTACACCGATTAATATCAAATACTTAAAGGATTTCGTAGATACACTTTTTGCTAAAGGTACGGATTATTATAATTAACCGTTCGCTCGCAACAACAGGTTCAAGGAATTAAAAAGGAATCCATTCAAGTAAAAATCATTCATTGATAACGCGACCTCGATGTATCTCAATTTTTAATCTTTATTTCTTTATCCAGCGTTTTGCATGATCGAGTTCACTAGATTCTTATTTCGCACTTCTCGTATCGCTTATAATGTGCACCTTTATCAGAGCATATTTCACGTGCTTTGCTGGATATCGAAACGTTGCCGATGAAAAGGGAAAGATTACGTTCACTGTTTCAAACAAGTTAAAGAGAACTGTATTGTGATGACCAATAACAGTCCTGTCTCGTTATTTTCTTTCAAACAGGAGGTACGGATTATTCCAAAGCATTTACTCTGGCCTTCGACTTACTGAAGGGCTCATCACCTGGAAAAGGTCCTTCCAGGAAAAAAGTCATTATTTTTCTAACAGATGGTGAACCAAACGACGCAGCAGGTGATATCATGCAGACGATAAAAACGAAGAACGCAGAGCTGAACAATGCAGTCGTCATAATGACTTATGGCATGCTTACCAACTTACAAATCCTCAAAGATATTGCTCAACAAGATGGGAGTAATTACGGCATCTCAAAAGCACCTGACGTCCCTGTAAGTACTGTAACAGCAATGCGAGAAAGTCATGTTTCTACTCAATATATTAATACAATAGCTAGAATTCATGCGCGATAGGCAAGTATCTGGTTACTAAACCCGGGGGGGGGGGGGGGGGGACGTCCATATAAAAAAGGAAGGGATGCTCGTCATCTCGCTTAGGGGTGTAAATTTCGGATTTTGGTCTCACTTTGGGTGTTCTGGGCAAAACGCAATCATATGTAGCTGTGAAGGTCTCCTTTAGGGTTGCGCGCAAAGAAATATAAAAGTGTTTATTTACACTTATATAATTCTTTACGTAGTGAAAGTATTAGATGATAATGTCTTTGCCATAATTAACAGCCCCTGTATTTTTATTTCTCCGTGTTTTAATATGGTCTCTTTTAGGGGTAAAAAAGAAGCCCGGGTCACGCCCAGATTGGTCTCCTTTAGGGGTTTAATTTACAATTTCCGACGAGCATCCCTCCTCTATTGGGAGTCCCCCTCGGTTACTAAGCTGAATTTAAGTTGACTGTCAAATTGGGTCACAATGTTCTTAGTAGCGATTGCACTGAACCATAATCGCATTTTGAACACAACTAAAGGGCTTGCGTTAAACATTTGCGATCAAATCTTTATTTCCCCTTTGGAGAGGCGATCTAGCTGAGTGGTTTAGGGCGCTGGATTTAAAATCTTGAGGTCCCTGGTCAAATCCTTTTCCCTACCACTATCAGGATTGTTCAACTCCTCGACGGCGTTGTGTAAATAGCCAAATGATCAGCCTCCCACCAGTACGATTTTTAATAGTTCATTTTCTATTTCATTTACAGTGTCCCCAACTAGTAAAACTTTTGCTAAATGCATTTGACAATTAAATAAAGTTATTTATTATTTTATTATCAATATCAAAGGCTGGAAAATTCACCTATGTTTTAAACACGAATAACTTACGAAGGGACTTGGCAACATACTACGACTTCTTCTCAACAAACACCATCCGTGATGAACCAATCATATCCATTCCTTACGTGGACGCCTTTGGAACAGGTAAGGTACTAAAGGATGCATGAGATATTTTACTAGACGAACCAAGGGATCATATATTGGGTTTTAAATGATCAGGGAATATATTTCGCGGTCATTCCAAGGAAACCAACTGAAATTACGTAGAAGTTATTCCCCTTAAGCTTTACTACATTCTGGTCAGCCTACTTGAGTATTTTGAAGAAATGGTGGCTAATATTTAATAATTATGTCAAGAAAATACTACTTTTGATATGGTACACGCTGGAATGACAACATAATATCCATCATATCCTAGACCTAACTCTCAATAACGTAGTTATCTGAGTGATAAAATCTTGCTGAAAACCAAATGGTGCAGTTCTTGGGATATATATACTACAAAGTTACTTGTTGACCTTTTTACCATGTTTAACGATTGGTAGTTTCTTCGTGCATTCATTATTTTAAGAAGTCCATTGACAACCGTTTTCTGCCAACAGGTCTTTTAACATCCATAACACTGCCTTGTTATCACCAAGGCAAATTCATCGGTGTTGTTGGCACGGACATAAGTATGGCGGACCTTCTTTCTGAAATCACCTACTTTCAGAAGGGCCAATCAAGTTATGCTTTCATGGCCGACAGTTCAGGAAGGACCATGATGCATCCCCTTCTGCCAGCCCCTTCTAATGCCTACGGCGACCCGATTTTTATGGACATCACGGCACTAGAACCTGATCCGGAGTTTTATTCCGTATTTGAATCTATCAAAAAGTAAGAATTCGCATCCTTTTTTAATCTAATATGATAGAAGATACATCTATTGGAAATATAAGCGGCCTACCAACCTACGTCAGCAAAAATAAAAACGAAAGCCTGAAAGTGATAACGTTCCTCAATTTTAATACCATCAATTGATTTGCAAGTAGACATTTGATGAGGCGATTTTTCCTACTTGGGATGCAAAATTCTTTTTAGGGATTAAAATACGACAAATCATTTTATAACAGGTACTTCATTGTTGTTATTCAGACTGATTTTAATTTTAATTAAAATCGTCTAACTCTGAAATAGGTAACTCAAAATAAAGTATTTTCATGTGACTGTTTCTTTTTTTCGTTTTATAAGCGGTGGATCTGGACAGAAGAGTATTTCATCAAAACGTTTTCTGGCTAGAGGTGGCCAGGTAAATGAAGGTGTCACTGTTGTGGAGATACCCTCAATCTATTACTGGTTGCCAGTTGAGAAGACCAATTTTACCGTTGGCATCGTGGTAGCAGTTGGCGATAAGGACGAAACACTAGGAATTCAAGCTATTCCTTCTGGTAAATAATGTTAAACACGATACTGGTTAACGTCAGAATGAGCAGAGTTCTTAAATGGTATTAAATTGTTCACCTTTACTACATGGCTTGTGTTTGTAGCCGATATAACGCACCCTCTGACCGGGCAATTCAAGGGGCATTATTCTGCCGTAATGCCCACGGGCCGATTAAGGGCTTCCAAGGGCAAGGCAAACTGCCATATGATAAACAACGTATTAACCTTGAACGTTCCGTCCGGGAAAATCTCAAGCCTCGGTCTTGCCGTATTAATTTCGCACCTTATTAAAAAATGGCGGACACGCGGAACGACCTAGGTGCTAATACATGAAAGCGAGGTTTGGTAGGCCGTATTTCAGTCTGGAAAAGTTTAGTAGCGGCTGTCAGCAGATTTATGTTATACGATATTCCGGTCTTATCAGAGCTAAATCCTCCTAAAATGGCGTGCTTAAGTAGTGCAGTGAATGACTCAGTTATTCCTCCCGAAGATGACATTCCCGGAGCCTCGTTAGCTGGGCTAAATCCTTGTCCGCTGAAGAATGAAGACTTGCGGTGTTGCGCGATGCGATGTAGTGGGGATTCCCTTAATTAAACTTAAAACGAAACCTTTGCTTGTAAAACGGTAATCACAAGGCTTTAATCTTAAATAGTAGTTTAACAGTTGATGTTTTTCAAGGTTTACCAGTTACTCTTTTTTTTTTAATGCGCTTTGCGTAGTGGAGGAATACGTGAAAAGTGGACGCGATCAAATGGTGATAGATCCTGATCCGGACAAAATTTACACCAAAAGGAAAAGGAGAATTATGAATGTTATGAGCTCCACTCCTTCGTCATCACCCAGCGTGAAATACCCAAGCTGTGGCTGGGGAAAATCTCTAGAAAGGATGCCTTCATTTACTCGCATCGACTCACAGGTTTCCCTGTTGAGGGAGGAAATCCCTGACCTTGACAAAAAATTCGTGGCACTCGAGTGGCGATTGTTTTGCTTCGAGAACATTTTCAAAAATGATTCCCTTATTACCTTTTACTCAGGATTTCCTAATATGAAAACGATGAGGGCTTTGGATGGATTTAAAGTGGTACTATGACGAAAATCACATCTTTCCTATCTAAGCCATTTTGAAACATAAACAAGTAGTCTGCGTGAGAAGAAAAACGCTGTTTACTTTTTTCAAATATCTCTTTTCGTTCCAGAGATATTGGAGTTTTTAAAATATGCAAATTAGCCAGGTGATTACGTCATACACTCAACCAAATTTTGTTTAAATATAATAAAAAGAGATATCTCAGCCAATTTGTATCAGAAATTTTTGATTTTTTGCAGTAAGACTCTACTAAATGTTCTCCACAATGTGAGCTTAACAGTTCTGTTACCATGGCATCATACTGGGTTCCAGACCTCCCCATACTAAAAGCTTTTCTGGCCACCTTTGGCGTTCCATTTTGATATTTGCTAACAGCACTTCATATGCATGATCGAGCAAGCATATAAATATGTTAGCTTGAGTTTGTGGCCTTGGTTTAACATTTTTCAAGCTGAAAATCACTAACATATTGAAATCAAGTGGGTGGGGACTGGAAAAGAGTGAGTTGCCAAGGGAACAGAATTTTTTATAGCCATAGGTGTGTTTCCCGTAGAACTATTAGACTACCAAGTTTCAATGGTCAATATAATATTGGGTTGATTGTATTACATCATCAGTCATGTCATTTTCATAATTTTACCCATTTTTCAAACTTAAATATCTCCGGAACTAATGAAGATATTTGCAAACGGTAAGTGGCGTTTTTGTTCTTTCATGGAATTCTATGTGATACACTCAAAAAATCAAGGGGTAAAAATTTGATCATAGTACCACTTTAATGTTTTACCAAATGATATCAATGTCAGACAACAAACAATATTTTGTTTGGAAAATGAACCAGAGCACATGTACACAGTATTTAATTAAGCTTATTTGTGTTGAAATGGATATTAATATCTGAAAGTTAAGTAAGTGTCCTATTAAAAGGAACATGGTGTACCACAACAACATTGGAAAATTGAAATACCTTGATAATGGTAAAAGTCATGCATTACTGTGGTAGTGATAATAACAATGGACTTACAATTCAACTGAGTAATTAGACGTATCAACAAAGTGAAAACTAACCTTGAAATTAAACTATGCAGCAGGATTTTTTTCACTTTGTTGATACATCAAATGTATTTTGAATTGTTTCTCGTCCACAAGTTCTCTGGACGGCCAGATATTTATCTGTCCTAGTTTCAAATGCATAAAATTGATCCAAAATATGAAAATTCTGCTTACAATTGACTGGGCTACGTTAAATAACTGAGCCGAGTGTATTTGGGCGAAGCCTTGTCTGAGGCGACACAATGTAAGAAAAAAATTCGTCTACAGTTTTCAAAGATTGTTTCACTGAATGTTCACTATGACCAGCCTGAATGTCGTCTCTTGCAGAGGACAAATATTGAATATTTTCTCCACTGGCCCCAGATCGTAAAAATTCATACAAAGCCTTCATCGTTTTCAAATCAGGAAATCCTGTGTAAAAGGTAATAAGGGAAGCAAAACAATCGCCACTCGAGTTCCCTGAATTTTTTCTCCAGGTCTGGGATTTTCTCCTTGAACAGGAAAACCTGTGACTCGATGCGAGTAAATGAAGGCATCCTTTCCAAAGATTTTTCCCAGCCATAGCTTGGGTATTTCTAACCTGCGATCAGGCGTACTTTTCCTTAGACATGGTGGGAAAAGGTACGCCTGATACAATTTCTTACCGAGTCGTCTGGTCGTAGTCCAGAATCTGGACTTTACTCTGATTGGCCGAAAAACAATAGAGCTTTTGGAACCTCGCTCCGATTGGTTACAGAATTGCAAACCATACTTCTTGTAAATCGGTTAACAGCTGATGAAATTATGGCCGCCAAGAAGGATTTCAACTCGAGTGATGTTTAGGCTCTGTTTACAGCTGCGGTTGCTTCGACTTCAGATTTTTTTCAAAAACCTTTAAAGGAAGAGCGGAGAGAATGCATCCGAAGAATGGTTTGAGTAAAAGAAGACATTACAGTTGTACTTCCTACGGGATTTGGCAATAGTGTTATTAATACAGGCCCGAACATTCTAGAAGAAAATGCATCATTCTTCTTCCACCAACTCGAAAACGTTTGTAGTTGTGGCAAGTCCTTTGGAATATATTCGGAAGCAACAAGTTGCGAATCCAAAAAGAACCGAATAGAACTCTAGGGCTGCCACATTCGGGGAATCAGATGAGCTTGACAGAGAAATTCGACACTGTTTACGGAATCGCTGAACAATCTGAACACACTTCTAACAAAATGATAGCTGAGTAGCTGCTGCTGAAAAACTAGAATTTCTCAAAGTCCATTTTCCTCATATCTATTTTTATAGCATCTTTTACTGTCATCTCAAATATTCGAGTTTAAATAAAGTTTATTGTACTGTTGATTGCGCCTGATGATGACATGAAGAATTCGGGCTTTTTCTGCCATTTTATCTCGAAATTCTTTGTTCCTTGATGGCTTGAACAGAGAAACCGCACCAACTGTCAAGCAGGATTTGCAGAAATAGCTTTGATTGCAGAAATCAAAGCCAGAGTGCTATTTTGTTTTTGTCGCGTCTTTACTTGAATCGCAGCGTGCAGGTAATTTCCGGTAAAATCTGATTGGCTCACATTTATAGCATGACACATGATAACATCACTCTTGACAGGTGGGCGGCAGACGACTCATTAAGAAATTGTATCAGGCGTACTTTTTAGCGCCCTGTCTCAAGAAAAGTACGCTTGATCGCAGGTTAGGGTATTTCACGCTGGGTGATGACGAAGGAGTGCAGCTCATAATATTCGTAATCCTCTTTTTTTCTTTTGGTATAAATTTCGTCCGGTTCAGGATCTATCACCATTTGATCGCGTCCACTTTTCACGTATTCCTCCACTCCGCAAAGCGCATTTTTTTAAAAAAAGTATAACTCATGAACCTCGAAAAACAACTGTTAAACTATTACTTAAAATCAAACCTTGTGCTTACCGTGTAGGGAAACCCCACTACATCGCATCGCGCAAACAAAACCGCAACTCTTCATTCTTCAACGAAGAAGGATTTAGCCCAGCTAACAAGGCTCCGGGAATGTCATCTTCGGGAAGAATAACTGAGTCATTCACTGCACTACTTAAGCACGCCATTTTATGAGGATTTAGCTATGATAAGACCGGAATATCGTATAACATAAATCCAGGGCGCTTTGCTGACAGCCGCTACTAAACTTTTCCAGACTGAAATACGGCCTACCAAACCTCGCTTTCATGTATTAGAACCTAGGTCGTTCCGCGTGTCCGCCATTTTTGAATAAGGTGTATAGGCCGGTCAATACGGCAAGGTCCCGGTTTAAGACATCTCTCTCGGTTAATAAGTAGATAGTAATGGTCCGTTAACTCTTCCGAAATAAAAAGATTCTGTAGCGTTGTTTTCACCAAGAGATATCATGTTTTATAGGTTGATAAAACATCAGTGGAATCAAATACACGAGTTGAATGAAAGGAAATTTCCCAACATCCTCCAACACTCCCCTGAAAATTGTGACAACAATGCACGTTGACGTCACATAACGTGAGAGTTACGTCAGCATTTCCAAAATTCGTCATCTTGGATTGCTTCATCTTTACGTGGCTTCAGAAAACCGCCAAAAAAAAACCCTGCACATTCTGAAAACTAGAAAACTGTCTTACAGAATCAAAACCAACAAAAGGTTGATACCATTGATATAAAATGAAAAAGTTACTGCGTGCAATGAAATTTTATCTAAAGTGAAATTCAAAATATTTGGAAAAGTCAGGGGCACTCAACATCAATTTTCGGAAAATATCTTTTCGGAAGACGATTTTAGATCTAGAATTTTCGGAACATTTGTTGTAAAATTCCTTGCTTGCCTGCCTGTCCTAAGTTTTTCGAACATCTAAAACATGGTATAATTGCCCATTTTTAACGGATTTTTACCCTAAAAAAGTCACCTAGAATTTCCGGGAGCATTTTTTCTGGCTGACATTTTCGAAAAGGTAAGTTTTGATCCCTATAATTTTCGGGCTAGGGAATCCGAACAGATGATAAATTTTTAGGGAATAAAAATATGCGTATATATATCTACCGTTTAAATACGAAAATATGTTTAACAATGCTATGTTTAAGTGGTTTTGAGCTATTTTCTCGTTGGGTGCTCCTGAAAAGTAGGTTTGTAAAAATAAAGCTGCTATAGAAACCTTATTTTAGTAAAAAGAGACCGTAAGGTTTTTATGTAAAAAAAAAGTAACGGTATTCCAGGACTGTGGATAGAAAGTTGTACAGATATATAGATTCAGACACGTATTAACTAGCTACTTGCAAGGCGACATAATTTCCCAGGTCACTTTCATGTTTTCACAAACTCAACTAACTTGTTCTGTCTTTTTTTTTTCATTGAATTCCACAGGCTTCAAGTTCTTGTATCATCGCCTGGACTTAATTAAACCTGATGATCCTTGTGTTCACTTTTCAAGATATGCTGCAAAAGGTCAATAGAAAATGTTAACAAGATTACAATCATAATCAGTAAATGTATTTCATAAGATGACTTGGGCAATTGAGGTAAAGGAGAAGTCTGCATACGAGCCAAAAGGCCCATCAAGCCGCAGCTTATCGCGGTTTCTGAAGCGTGAAGCGACTAGGAGTATTTATATTCCTCAAATCTGACGTAACTGCGACCAAAATTGAGGCTCGTGCTATAGTATTGTGTTTTATAATGTATCGTTTGTTTATCGCATTCTGCTTTAACGAACAGAGTGAAAAGGAGCAATGCTTCATTTGGAGTAAAATAGAGTAAATGCCATATAAACTCATTTCTCCTTTTTTTTTATTGCTACTTCGTGGCATCAGTTTAGTACTATTACTAATGCTTGAGTTGAAGTAAGTCCTTCTCGTCTCTAATAAGCCCCCTTATGCATTAAGCTACCCCTTCCTCTTTAGATTTGTAGTTTAAAGAGAATTCTCTTCAGTAATTAGAAATTGTTATTACAGATTCGACTGTGGTGAAGTTTGGAGCAGAAGCGTTTAAAGATCCATATACCTACCTTGGTTTAGATGAGACAGTCCCTGAAATAGAAGCTTATAGAAGATTTATGACAAGTACAAGCTCGCCAAACCCCGGCTTTAAAGAGGGCATTCGGGACACAGTTCTAGCAACACGAAAGGTTGAAGATATTTGGTTTCGTGAAAAGATGGATTACACGAAGTATCTGGTTTGGAGATATATTGGTACCGCCAATGGCGTGTTCAGAATGACGCCAGGGACATCGCTGGCGAAATCGTACGACCCAAGGAAAAGACCATGGTAAAGTAGCTGCCTGTGAAGTACCAACGAAAAAATGCACAATTTTCATATGAGCCAGGTAACCCGGGCTGCTCGGTTTCCGGGACAAACTTAACTTTGTTGTTTGTTCATATGGGAAATTCCAGCCAGGTCGACCGGGATGAAATCCAAGAAACAAAACCAAATTGGGGTCACATAAAGTTGTATCGTTCGTGACTCTTGTAGCTTTGCTGCCTTACTTTTAATGCTGCTTCGTATACTTCTGAAGTGGAAACACATACGAGTCACAAATTATGCCATTTTAGTGATCCGAAAGTGAAGCTATTTTGTCAAAAACGTTTCGTCCCGGTCACCCAGGCTGTAGTGTATATATGGGAAAATTACCGAGCCCGGCTTCTCATATGACCACATCGAAATTTTTTCGAAGACAGCAGTGGCGAGGCGAGATCTCGGAAAACAAGCTCGGTTGACCGGGCTCATATGGAGAGGCGCTTAGTTTGGTTTTCAGGTCCTTGATTGGTTTAAAAAACAAAGTAAAAAAGCTCTCACCATGTCGATTATTATTTTTGAACAGTTAGTATAATGCCGATCCTTTATATAAGTAACAAAGTAAGATATGAAATTTATTTCATGTGCAAATCTTGTTATTTAGGTACCACACCGCGCTAAGCAACAAAGGACTGGTTGCTCTTTCCACCCCTTACATAGACGCCTTTGGTGCAGGAGTGGTGATAACCGCTGCCCACACTATTTACCGTGGTGAGACAAACAGCCAGCACACAACAAATGACAAAGTTATTGCCGTTATGGGTGCGGACTTTCCTTTATCATACTTCCAAAAGTGAGTCTGAAACTTAGGCTAACCTTCTATCGGAACATGACCATTTACAGTGATAGGCCAATGAAATTTCAAATGTAGTTTTTTCAGGTCATTATTTTTACGATTATCATTATCGTTATCGTGATTGCGATCGTGATCGTTAGCGTGATCGCGATCGTGATCGTAATCGTGATCGCGATCATTATCATTTTCATTATTATTACACTTCTGGTTCATAACCTGTTAAAATGCCGGCAATAACACATTGACTAGCATCCCTCACAGGGTGTTTATCCTACTAATCGGTGAAATGTCTTCAGACTCCTGACAGATACATATCCAAAATGTAAAGAAAACAACTTCGACTGTTTCGTTCTGGACGCAGCTGGATATCTAATCATGCACGATGATTTCCTTGTGCCTGATATAACCGCCAAAACACTGGAATATGTCCACATCACCGAAAAAGAAAAAGACGTTGCCGAAGATCTGATACAGAAAGGTTATCTGGTGAAAGAAGAATGCCGCAATTTGGAGAAAATCAAACTACAGAACTTTTACGAGGTTAAGATTCCATTTCAAGGCGTAAATACGTTGGACAGTGGAGTCCGTTGCAAGAAGTACCAGCTCTCTAGTGTGGTGGGAACCAATGCATTTTTAGGTAAGAAAGTGAATAATTTTGGTGATCTTGTCGACGCGGCCCACGATACCTTTTGCAGCTGCACAATGAATTTTAATAGCAGACACATGTTTTAAAATTCTACCTTTTTCATTTATGTTACATTTAACTCCAATATTTTCCAAGCCAATTGTCATTAGGCATTAAGATGGACTCGTGTGAATGAATGGAGACAGAGGCATCAGAGATAATAATTTTTAAAGTATTTTGGGAAAAAGAACTTTTAATGGATATCGAAGAAATCAATGAGTACAAAAGAATCAAATTTTCGTAGGTAGCTGAGTATGCGGTTAGAGTTCACTGTCATTTATCTCTCATTTTCTTATCTACCCTGCGTTGGCCCGACGGAAATGTAATCGTCTTGGCCCAGGCGACTATATACCGAGAACCTAACCGTAGGCCCTATTGCACTGCCAGTACAACGCAAAATTCAGCTGATCGGTCCTTTTCAATAATCTGGTTATTCATTTTATTGGAATTTCTTAACAGGCATGTTCCTCGACCTAATCAGCAATGTTGACATACATGTTTCTTTCATCAGGAATCATATCACGTGACAGTTCATGCTACTCCAGGTCTTGCACGTGTTCCAGTAACAAAGAATGCTCCAATGTGCAGGGTTTGACTTGCCAGTGTCCATGCTCTTCACGACTTAACTTCCATTATTGTAGAAGCGAGTTTCCGGCCAGCAAGTAAGAAAAGCTAAGATAACGCTCTTTGCACTGCACCTGTCAATAACAAGCGAACTCTAAGTTTAGAACCCTAACCAATGAATTTTAAACTGTGGTAAATTCATCTCACAAAGGTCTCCAGAAACAAAACCATTTATTGAACCAATTTGGAAAGTTTCGTCTTTGATCTAAGGTTTTTAGGTTTATCTGTTTTTTCCTTTTCATAATTTTGATTTACTTCAGTGTAAGATACTGTTAGGTTTTGAAGCTCAGAGTTGGCATGTGTCATTGGAAGGGGAAGTAATGGCAGTTAATGTGGACTGGGCATGTGATGTGTTTAAGAATCGTTCGGAACCGTCATCATCGCCGTTATGCTGCGTAGTTGATCAAAAAAGAAAAAAACAAAGTTTTATTGATCCTGTCATTCAACATGGTCGCCACGGTCTTTGTTATTTGAATCTCCCGGGAATGCTTGCAAACCACCAATTGGTGCGGGTACTGCTCTAAAAATATAGTTTACATAGCTTCCCTGAAAAACGTTGTCTTTTTGCCTTTTTCTTCCTTCGCAGCACCTCTATTTGTCCTGTGCCCGCAACAGTCGTTCCATCTGAGCAAGTCAATGATCCTTCCGTAAGTGGCTTAGAGAAATGCTTTGACCCAAAATGCAACGAGAAGACAGATTCAGGGTCATGTGACGGGGTAGTGGGTTGCTTTTGGTGCGTTAGAGACAAAAACGACGCTCCACTTTCCAACAGATACTGCGCTGATATCAACACCTGTTATGGCGGCAAGGAAGGTAGGTTGCATAAAATTTCTTCCTGGTCAATTTGTATAAGAAGCAGTTCTGTTATCGGATGCAACGACTCACTCAGGGGCTTTGAGGTCACTGTTATGATATCTAGAATTTTCTAGAGTTTCCTTACCTTTTCTTGTTGTTCCAGAACGTTCTAGAAACGAAGTTGTCAATTTCTATAATGAAGTTAATGGTCACGAGTTCGCTATTAATAGCCTGTTTACGTAAGACTTGTTGTTGTCCTTAAGTTTCGGATTTACGCGAGCGAGCTCAAGTTTTAAGTGAGAAGTTCTAGCTAACGTTGTTGTTGTTATTGGATCGAAGTTGTACCTACTGGTTACTGCCTGCACATGTTCTCATGGTAAACGTCTCAACTGGAGGGATTAAATCTGTTGTAGTTGTTGCGTGATCTGATCGTTTCTCTCAGCCTTGAGAACAACCGACGAAAACAAAGCTGTCACCTTCTTCTTTTATGAAAGAACTGGGGGCTTTTCTTATAATCTTAACGTAAATTCTTCAGCACGTAATGTAAATTAGAACAAAATATGTATTTTGATTGGGTGTGATCCAGTTAAAGTAGCGAAGAGGTCATCATTACCAAAGTAAATCTATCATATCGAGTGATAATTGCTACAAGTAAACTGTTTCGAGACATGTGGCTTGGGATGTTTCGTTAGCAGTCGAAATTGCGATTAGTGAAAGGAATTCTCTTGTCAGGTGAAATCCACTGACTTGATTGTTCAGGGTAAATAAAAGGATATTGCTTTATCTATTTCTTCAGGCACAAGAGCTCCTGGAAGCGGTGACGCTCCTAAAGACCCCGACAACGATGACGATGACAAGGGTGGAATGTCGGGTGGAGCCATTGCTGGTATCGTCATTGGAGTAATTGTAGCTGCTATTATTGTAGCAGTGATTATAGTCGTCAAATGCAGTAAGAGAGAAAGGGTACCCAAGAACCAACATGTCCAACCAGTGGCTGCTCCGCCCGCCACGGTGTCTTACAATGCTCCTCCTCCAGCATATCCCCGATACGGCCAGGGGCCTGGTGTTCCTGTGCACTCCACCATGATCCACTTGCCACCGCCGAGTTATGATCAAACAGTGTCGCCTGTGGTTCAGGCGACAGCGCCACCATATAACCCGTATTATAAGGGGGGAGTTGGCTCGTAAGCAGTGACTTTACTTTTTTATAAGGCGGGAGTGGGTGCCGGTGCAGTCTAGATTAGAACTGAGATTGTGAAGTGTCTTTCTTGTTATGGTATTAACGTACAAAAAGTAGAAATCGGAAAGTACATCAAATTACGAGTTATGATGCTTTTAAAAGGACAAGCCACAATGTATGAAGTCACTTCTTTATAATGTGTAACATTTACTCTTAATAATCAACGGAAACAATCAAGGTGGTAAAGTAGGTCACCTGAACAAGACTGGTATTCCTGTGCACTCCACCATGATCCACTTGCCACCGCAGAGTTATGATCAAACAGTGTCGCCTGTGGTTCCGACAGCGCCCCCATTTAACCCTGATTATAAGATGGGAGTGGAACAAGGCTGGATAAGAATGAGAACTCTGAGATGGATTGTAATCGACAAACTTGAAAATGTAGGCTAACGTTCTTGAGATGTACCACCCTTGACATATCTGCTACGCGTTCCTTCTAAACAGTCATTGTGACATTTCAGTCCTGCATATATATTTATCTTGCTTTTTCATAGAATCTGTAGACTTTTCTGGCCAACTGGCTAGGTGCATTCACAAGTACCGGGCAACACAGTTTTGGTTTATATGACCTCCAGAAGATAGCATCGTTTGGCTTTGCCTTCCTATATTTAACAAATTGATGTCAGTTTTTCATGCGTCTGTCCTTTTATTGATCATGAATTGGGTCATAACATTTGTCAAAGTAGCTGTGGATCCGCAGACTACTTTGACAGACTACAGACTACAAAAAGGCGGAGACTACAAAAGACTACAAAAAGGCAGAGGGGTCAAAATTAAGTCAAAACATGAGAAGAAAGCGAGATAAAAATGCGAGAAACTTCAATCTCACACGAGCAATACCGCGTCATTATCTCATAAATTATAAATTTATGTGTCTGTCCTTTTATTGACTATAAAAATTAGCCAATGAGCGCGAGAGACTTTTCGCAGTCATTGTAAAAATAATCACATCTACTATAGCAATTGTATGGTCAAATTTGTATCGTTTGTAAAGTTTAATGGTTTTTTCGCATTTATTTGTAATAATGGATTGTAATCTATTTAACTGATCATTTCATTTTCTTCCACAATGAGTTGTAACTTTAAGTTCCTCCATATTTTCTCTTGGGAAAACTGGAGAAGAAACAAGAAATATGTAGTTTTATACTTATTCTTATTCTGTAATAAAGGAAAAATAGTATTTCTGGGGACAGCTATATGTGGCATTGCACTTCGTGTAATTCACACGAATTCGAAATTGGCCAAGCACTACTGTCAATCTTGTATGGTACATGTAATATTGTTATTTATTATATAGATATTGATGAAATACCAGGATTTCTCCTATTACTAAAAAATCATATCTTCACCGCACGCAGTGAACGTATCATTTTTATCTTTCACATGTGAGGATATAGCTGTCGTCATGGTAACGAACACGATTAGCCAATAAAACGCGAGCTTCCTCTTCATTGTACGATACTTTTGTGCTTTAATATAATTCTTCTCTACTACATTAACATTTTTATTGCAAATTTTCATTATCATGATTTGTTTTTCATAACTTTCACATCTTGTTTCATGTTACACAACAAGCGTGTTTTAGTGGTTGGTGAACAATTTTTTATCATTTCGAAAATGAATAAAACAAGTTGTTTTAAATCTAGACATTTCATCAATATCTATATAATAAACAGAACATTACATGGCCGCTTGGGGATACGAATTTTATCTTCTCGTGCTGAAAGAATCTCTCACTCGTTCGCTTCGCTCACTCGTGAGAGATACTTTCAGCACTCGAAGATAAAATTCGTATCCCCGCGCGGCCATGTAATATCCTCTATATACCTAGCCTTTCACTCAACAAAACGAACACTGTGATTGGTTGGTTCTTGGTCACGTGCCCCTGATCAAATGCAAATGTATCCTGATCGGGATACAATTTCACAGTTGTTGCCCGCTCCGGATGTTTTGCTGCGATTGTTGACGGAAAAGTCTAAATATACAACAAAGCACTTAATGTATGGTCCCTCGGGAAACTAGTTAGTTTTGTTTTCCCTCGAGTCCTGATGTTTCAGGACTCTCGGGAAAACAAAACTAACTTTTTCCCTGGGGACCATACATTAAGGGTATAATGTCATACTCTTACCTCGGTGAAATGTGCTAAAAATCTACGAGTAATTATAAAAGGAATTACTATAGTGCAAAGTATGGACAATAAAAAGTTACAATGAATGAAAAAATAGGTATATAAGTAGTTTTCACGTGACGTCATTGCCGCCGTGTTGGTTGAACGAAAACGAATTTAAAGATCTCTCATTTGCTCCTTTTGTTCGTCCACCAGCAGTTGTACCTTGCAGCAATGTTATCTGTGTCTCCAGAGAGATTGGTTGCAGACCATCTAAACAGGTTCGGGTTGCTCGAAGTTTAAGTACGGTGGCCGTTGCCGCCCGCATGCCGCACAGAAAGTTATATGCGCTTTAAGCTCGTTAACACTGTAAGTTGGATGATGAATACAATTATTATCATGATGGTGCGAAATTATCGCTAACGCTGTAAATTATATAGCTATTTATTAAAAACTGAACTACGGATATCACATTTCCAGCATTTTCATTGGCTCGCCGGACACAGGTTATCAGCTAATATACCTGCACTACCAAATATGGTCAATGAACACAGCAGCAAATACACAGTTTTGCGGCTCCGAGAAAAAATGGCCAAATAAATTCAACATAAATGCGTTGTGATGTTGGGGTTTTTAATAAAACAATTATTCTACTCGGGCTTGCTGGATATGAAATGATCATAACCAACTCGGCGCTAGGCGCCTCGTTGGTTATATATATATCATTTCATATCCAGCGCGCCCTCGTAGAATAATTGTTAAATATAATTAGAGTCGAACCTCGATTACCCGTTCACCTTCCTTCATAGTATAGTGACTATACTATAAAGAAAGGCGAATGGGGACCATTTGTCCCGAAACTTCGTGTACGTATTAAAGACAACAACAGCTCACCACATGGTAAGTTTCATCGATTTTTATTTCCATTTTCTAGCAAATTTTCAGACCTACACACAGTGAACCTGGGTTACCTGTGGATTATCCGGACCTCGATTATCCGGATTTCTCGATTATCCGGACTTTTTCTCTGGTCCCAATTTTGTCGTGAATATTTATTAGTCATGATCAAGATCCGTAGCCATAATCTTTTTAAAACTACAGGGTTGAAAAGTGAAGTAAAGGCGAGTTTGTTTCGCTTTCAAAAAGCAAAATAAAGCAGCGCTCGCACACGTCGTAACTAATGCAGAACTTTCGAATGAGTTCTGATTGGCTTGGTGTTGCTTTGTTGCTAAGTGAAATTTCACGCTCTATTAGCTCGTTCGGCAAACAAGCTACACTACTACAAGAATGTTTATTCACGATCATCATGTCCTTGAAGCGTAAGCGATCCGTTCTTTCGATAAAAGATAAACAGGCTATAACCTTGCGATTAGAGGAAGAACAAAAAGGAACCAATTTGTTAGCTGAATATGGCGTTAGTAAACGGCAGATAGGTAAAAAAGGTAAAGTCACTTTATTTAACGTCGGTAGTTCCTTCAGCTACGAGGTTGGTATCAATGGAAGCCGACGGTGCGCCCTTTACCCCCCTCCCTCTGTTAGTGCTCTGTTTTACGGGTATTTAAAGCTATAGCTACGCGGATCAGAGGAAAGTCGAAACAGACGTTGAAGTCACCGAAGATCGAACCGAGGACCTCTCGCTCCGAAAGCCGCGCACAAGCCAACTGAGCCACGACTGGTCCGCAAGAGAAAGGAAAAGATCATAACGTTTGCCGACACGTGTACAGGTATTCACAACGGACAGTAAAGATGTAGACCATATTGTTTTCCAAACCATTTGCAAATGTTTTGTTTCACGATTAAATGTCGCTTTCTTAAGGTAATCAGTTTTTTTTCCTCATTAATATTCATATTCTCGATTATCCGGACACTCGAGCATCTGAGAGAAAACGGTCGTGTCAGGAGACCCAGGGGAATAAAAAAAATTGTATAATTAATAATAATAATAATAATAATAATAACAATGATAATAATAATAATAATAATAATAATAATAATAATAATATCTTTATTTAGACTGAAAAGACCGATCAGCAAAATCAAAAGATTTCTGGTATAAACCCTAATTCCTTGAAGGATTGATAAATACAGTTACGATCGCGAACAGCCTCCTAAGTACAAAGTCCCTTTAACTAATAAAACCGACATCAAGGCGCAAAAGTTTGTTCACAGCGGCTTTCATTCTCCCATCTTTCAACGCTTTCCGGATTCGCGAATGTGTTTTGAAGTTTGTCAATACGGAGGAGGCGTGACTGTGATTCGACGACATCACTGAGACAATGCAGTCATGTCGGGAAACCCAGGGGAATAAAGAAAGTACGGTCTGCCACCCCGGTACGGCTTCGTTTGTTATCAACGGTCGAAGCCGAGGCCACTTTGGGGTAGAATCGAAATCGAAGTTCACAGTCCTCTTCGGTTCGCTTCATAGCGCAATCGTTTCTCACAGTAAAACCTTCCCCCCCCCCACCCACCTGAGCATGATAGCAATTACTGATGTCATCATCGCTATAGGACTCATCTGCTTAATTAACACACTTGACCAGACTTGACCTATATCCGACAAATGACTAAGGCAGCGTTTACACGAACGCGGTTTGACATCGACACGGTTTTATTTCTTCGAAACCGCATCAAAATCGATGCGGTTTGAAAGTATTTACACGGAACCGTTTTCGCCAGAAAATCCAAGTCGTGATGGTATAAGCGAGCGCTGCACTACGTGCTAAATTCACTATTTTGAATTGAACAGTGCAAGTTTTGCGCCAAAATAGTAACCGTATTCAAATCGATGCGGTTTCGCTGGTGATAAAGCATCTCCTTTGAAAGCTGTTTTGTTGCAATATTCACCGCCTAGGCCTGACATTGCTCGCAGGACTGCTATTGCGTTGATGGTGGGTTGAGATGAAAGTTCAGTCTTTGTCAATTGATTCTGATGTGGAATTGTGACCGTGGGAACATTTTATCCAGGAATATTTGACTCAAATTGGTGGCTCCTGAAAATTTAGTCTCCAGCCTTGGGATTTTATTATACCCGTTGACAACCCAAAAATTGAAAAATGGCTCAAATCGCGTCGGATCTGGAAAATAACCTCACAGGAAGGAATCTATCCACAATGGCAATGAGTTTAGACATTTTAATTGAGATTTTTCTCATGTAATCATCTTAAGCTTTTTATCGGAATTCCCATACAAATCCTTATATTTTTGGTGGCCATGCTCACACTGAACTAGGGGCCTGTGAACCAACATGAAGGTTGGTCAAAGTAAAAACATTTCAATGAATTTCAAAGTAAAAAATATTTCAATGAATTTCAAGCGAATATCAAGAGCTAAAGCCTTTGGTGTGTTGTTAGTAAATCTGACTACAAATGTTTAAATTTTAGGGCACGTCTCATTTAACCCCATCCAACTCTCTGAAAAGCGTCACATGTTATAAGTTTTCTTCCTGTTTTAAGAATTCGCTCGTGATTGGTAATAATAATAATAATAATAATAATAATAATAATAATAATAATAATAATAATCCGAACAATGTACATGCCAACGGTGACTTTGAGATGGCAGCACTGGGGTGTGTTCTTTTGGGGGTGGAGGAAAAGAGAAAGTCAATGAAGTATGATGTGTGTATTTTTTCAGTCATCAATATCAATTGATCGTGCAGGGTTCAATTTTACTTTTTTGGTCAAGGAAGTTAAAGAATTGTGGTTGCTTACATCTCATTGTTGCTTCTCGTATTCTTGATGTTTTCATCCAGGGTGCAGAACGGGTATCAATCCTGTTCCTTAATCGATTGCTGGTAAAGGTTACTTTTATTGATCGTTTGGTGGTAAAGATTACCTTTATTGATCGTTTGGTGGTAAAGATTACCTTTATTGATCGTGTGGTGGTAAAGATCACCTTTATTGATCGGTTGGTGGTAAAGCTACCCTTATTGATCGGTTGGTGGTAAAGTTACCCTTATTGATCGGTTGGTGGTAAAGCTACCCTTATTGATCGGTCCCCTCTTTCTGGAATTTCTGCATGTGTCCCTGGTAAAGATTATCTTTATTGATCGGTTGGTGGTACTGGACAAACAGATGCGGCTTCATAACTCACATGGTGAAGAATGACACTGGAACGTCCTGAGGATTTCTTTAGGCTTCTTTCATAACAATCTTTCAGACTCAAATAAAAATTAAAGACCCACATTCAACCGACAGGCGTTGCGTGCCGTGGGACAATTTTCATAATGAAAATCCTGCTAAAGCTGAAATTCATCCAATCAGATCGCTATGATAAGTAATACGAATTTCCATAACAATAACAAATGGTCAAAAAGCCTGTCGG
>NC_090870.1:1671716-1681716 GCF_036669935.1 Montipora foliosa | reverse complement strand
TAGAGCAAAACTAAACACTTTCCGTCCATTAGCTCCGTATGGTAATTTTGGACTACCTTTCAAGAAATCCTGATTTCTCCGGAAATTTTCCGTTTGGAAAGACCAAAATAGGCTTATCATTTACATTCAAACCAAAATTTCCGGATTTTTGTGGTCCCAGCGGTGGCTGGTTGTCAAACCCACCTTTCGCTATAATTCCAATTCTCTGAATAAAAATGCTCTGCTATTACTACTGGGTATCTCAAAGGTTAAATCGAGATGCTATTGCATGTTAAGTTTTCCACACTTAAATTGAAGACAACCCACGATTAGTTCAGAAGTTTGGAATCCGAAAGAAAAAAAGTACGTTCTGCATGCACGCGTTCAGTTCAAGTCTAAATTCGAACTGACTTAAACAATATATTCCCATTGATATAATGATGTCATTTTTATAATTAAAAATCCTAATTACCGGTGGCTAGCTACCTAATAAAACTAATTACCTAGCCACCGTTTCGAATAGGACCTCGTCATACTCGGAATCTCCGAACTATTTTCCGTGTTCCCGCGGACTGACACGCGCGAGCATGTAGTTTGTCATCTTGAACAATATTGGACTCAATTTGATTTCATAAGATGTCCTGGCACATTGTATTTTCATATTAAAACTAACTTAAACTACATGGTATCTTCTTGAAATAAAACAAAGCAAAACAAAACAAAAACCCTGAAAAGTTTCATTAATTAAGCTCCAACCGGCATTGGCCATACGAACAATTAAAAGGCGATATACTAAAATCGTTGTGTAAAAGGAAAAAAAGATAAGAGGAGATTACTAGAATTTTTGGTCAAGCGATGTTTTCAATCTTCAGTTTCGAGTGGTTTTACTGGCGGCTGATTAGCAATTACGATTTAGCAATCTTGATGCAAGAACTGCAAGAACTCAATTATGCCGGGTTATTATGTACATTCCATTTACACCTGAAAAACGTACTACATGAACGCAAGTAAATGCAACTAAAACACTACAGGAGCATTTTTTCGATTTGGCATAAACTAAATTCTTCTGCAGGTTTACATGTCCTCATTACAACAGGAAATGTCAGTTCCAATTGTTGTGTTTTGTTGTTTGCACAACAGGAAAAGAAACGACCGTGGGAGATAACGTCATCGTAGAACTAATACACATCCGCTTCATTCTGAATAACTGTCTTTGAAGCACATACACGAATCACGTTTTGAAGACAACGATCTCGACACGATGGTCGCCTCACTGTTTATAAACCCCAGTAGATATATCGAGCTCAGGTTAGGCGATTGTTTGAGGAAAGAGAACTAGTCAGTGACGTGGGGACAGTGAGGCTATTAGAAAGTTTTCAGATAAATACATTGTCCCCGAAAAGCTTGTGGCAGAGTATGTTGAGCACCTTGCCCAGATAAAAATGCGCAAGGAGGAGAAGAAAGAAGAGACTGAAAGGGAGCGAATGGAACGGCTGAACCCGGAGTACAATGACATTGACTGGGCTGGACTGTACAACTCCGATGAGCTGTCCGGCGTCCTTGAGGGTGGACGAGCTATCCTTGTACTTTTCCCATCACAAGATCACCTTTAAAGGGAAGAAAGCTGAAAAGGTCGCAATGATCAAAGCGCACATTGGCAGCTTGCTGTACAATTCAATGGAGCGTCAACAACCTCGGCAGCCACCGCTAAGAAATGTGAGGCAACAAGTGACCTCATTACTTTCCGAGGTCGAAACTGAATAGCAAAGTGATGTAGTAGATTGAGTTGTCGGTTCAAGTCTCCTCACCGGAGACTGATTTTATACCAGAACCCCGCGAGGAAACATCACAATATGGGCGAAAGCAGGCACGGGTAGAGAGAGACAATTATGTTAGTTGGGAGAATATAGTTTTTTGATAAGTAAATTTTCGACACCTGTAAATAATTTAGATTAATCTCGACTGGTAGCTTTGCTTGTATATACAAAATAGAAGCGACATGGAGTAATTTTTTCCTTGCCATAAAAAACTATTACCCTCCCCGGGTTGAGAATAAAACAGGTTTGACCCTCCCCAATTTGTAAAAAAAATTACGAAGGACCCATCAAGCCGGAGCTTATCGCGATTTCTGAAGCGTGAAGCGACTAGGAGTATTTATATTCCTCAATGGATGGGATGTTAGTCGCATCGCAATTTCGTAACATTATACAAGAACAAATCTGACGTAACTGCGACCAAAATTGAGGCTCGTGTCATAGTTTTATGTTTTATTATGTATCGTTTGTTTATCGCATTCTGCTTTAACGATTGATTAATGCCTGATTTGAAGTAAGTCCTTCTCGTCGCTAATAAGCCCCCTTTGTTTCGTTGTTCACGGTCCTTTAACACCATCGGTTTCAAACAAAGGCTTACCACAATTCCATTTTATTCAGTAGCGCACGTGAGGAGGAATGCGTTCGAAATCCTGTGGCTTCTCGATCTGCTTCCACTTTCAACGAAAATGTTCATAATCTCAGTAACGAGCTACTGTGACGTAAACCATTATAAGTTTAGAATCTTCATATTACAGTGATTAAATCATAAGCGTTAGTCTCGAACGACACACTCCCCCGCTCAAAACAAATTACAGATTTTGAGTTAATGAGCAGAGTCAACAATCGATCAGTTTGATTTTTCTCTATTGTCCTCTTCTGGCAGTAATACGGTAAGTCGGTAGACAGTTCGTTCAACAGTGATATAACCTCTCCCATCGTATTTAGTCACAGCTTCACCTGGCAAGGGAATTCTTGTACTGCACCTCTACCTTAGGAACTTTGTCGTCTTTCCCTGGGTAAATTTTTGACACTCTACCAAGTTTCCACTGTGCCCTGATTTGGACGGTTTGCATGGAGTCTCCAACAATCATATTGCGTTGTGCAGTGTGCCATTTTTGTCTAATAGTAAGGCTGGGAAAGTAATCTCTTGTCCATTTTGTCCAAAAGTTGTTAACGATGCCTTGAATGAATGAAAATCGATGATGTGGGTTGGATATAATTTTGAAAGTTCCACTGGGCACTCTGGCAGTTGATCTTCCTAATAAAAGGTCGTTGGGACATAAATATGTTCCATCGTCAGGTGATGTTGGATGTCTGCCGATGGGTCTCTCACTAATCAAATTTGCGATCTGAAATAAAACTGTCTGTTGTTCTGAAAAGGTCAGAATGCTTTCATGAATGGCTTCGGTAATAGCTCGTTTGACTGGTTTTACAAGAGCCTCCGAAACCCCGTTTTGCCAGGGAGCATCAGCTGTTGTGAATTCCCACTGGAAACATTCTATGGTTCCGAATGCTTTTAATTCTTCCCAGTTTGATCCTTTGGTAACACTCTTCAGTTCTTCATTAGCTGAAATCCGTTATTGGAGTAAAGTTTGGATGGATAACCTCCTAATGAAACGAATCTTCTCAACACCAGTGCTGTAATCCGCTGCGAGATTTAGATACACGGCTCGTGTTCCTAAGCCGTTGAAGATTACTCCGTACGCTTTTCCTGTCGTTCATTGTTTACTTCATCTTTAATTTTGAAGGGACCAAACAAGTCAATAGCTGTGCAATGCCAGGCTGGAGAAGGCTTCAGTCTCTCCTCTGGAAGTTCGTCTATTACTTGCTCACTTAGTTTTGTATCGAACTTTCTGCATATTATACAGTTGTGTTTGATTGATTTCGTCATCTTAAGTAACTGTTTGTAATCCCAGAGAATGTGGAGCGAATTTTATTGGCAGTTGTTGAGACTCTGTAATTTCCCCTTTTATGGACATTCTGCGAATAGACGGGAGAAGCAATGCTCGTAAGGTAACCATATGACTTCGCTTTTGTTTTAACTCATTTCCATCCACCTTGGTGGCACAACCTCCTACGACATCTATTCCATCTTCACGTAGACGAGGACATAGACGTTTGTATTTTCCTGTCTTGAATTCCTCATCCATGTTCCTCTGAGCTTCTTTGATCCACAGCCTTCATGAGACCTTCTGCAGTGAATTCCCTTGTCACATTAAAGAATGTAGGTTTCGGATCTGTGTGATACATCGAATAAACTCCCGCTGTCACTCGTAGCAATCTCTTATAGTCGAAATAATTATTTATGTTACTTCTGGTTACTATATCGTCCTTTATAACTGCATTCGCAATTTTTACGGTTTTCATTATGTCCGGTAATTGTTGTTCAGCGTAATTACGACTTATTGGCCATTCACTCTCGGGTTAGTTAAGGAATGTGGGTCCATCCTGCCAACTACGTATACTACCAAAACCAAGCTCTCTCGGCTTTTTGCCTCTCGTTAACCAATCGGCAATGTTATACTCGCTCTCGACCAAGTGCCAATCTTTAGGATCAGTGTCTTCTTGAATTTCCCCTATGCGTGTCGCGGCAAAATGTGTTGAAACCATAGGAATCCTTTTAAATCATAGCATGCACTATTTGCGAATCAACGATATGGTAGAACCTCTGGAAATGATATCTGCTCTGCTGTTGTACGAGCACTTTTAGTCGTTTGTTAATTATTGCTCCGCACAGCTCTATGCAATCAATAGACATCTTAATCGGGGCAAGGCGGTTCCCGGACAGAATCAGGCTACTTTTAAACAGGCCACTTTTGAGTTCCCATCTTACGTAAGCACAAGCGCCGAAGGCTTGGCTGGATCCACCGCTAAAGATAATCAATATTGGATCTCCGACTGTATTACGTGGCTTCATGCATCTCTTAAATTTGACATTGTACATCTTAAGTAGATCTTTGAAGAACATTATCCAATCTCGCTTATTCTCCTCCGGAATAGGATCGTCCCAATTCATCTTGATGTCGCTTGCCCATATCTGACGCACCATTATTTTCGCTCTCGCTGTGAAAGTTCCTGCTAATCCGAGCGGATCGTAGATGCTGTTAACTTGTGAAGGAATAATGCGTTTCGTTAGCTGTTCTGGAATTACGTAGGGTTGCGGATTAGTCTTTAAATCTGTTTCGATGCGCAACTTGTGTTCCTTACGTGAAAAGTTTAATTTAACTTCAAAACATAAGTAATCCTTGACTGGATTCCAGGTTACTCCGAGGACTTCCTCTGTCGATGTATTTGGCGCGCTAGGTATGGCTGTTTTGTCTTGATTTATAGGATCATCTGAAAATATCCAGCCCTTGACTTGGAATCCACCCTTGTTAATCAAATTCTCAATATCGCTGTCAATTTTTTGCGCTGTTGGTAGGTCCTCAGTACTGTTAATGATATCATCCATGTAAGTATTGTCTTGGATAGTGCTGCATGCGGATACTTTTCTCTTCCCATCTCAGCGGTTTTTCTTAGGGCTACTGTAAGTTTAGAATCTTCATATTATAGTGATTAAATCATTAGCGTTAGTACTAGTCTCGAACGACACACCCTTATGCATTAAGCTACTCCCACCTCTTTAGATTTGTAGTTTAAAGAGAATTCTCTTCAGTATTTAGAAATTTCTATTACAGATTCGAATGTGGTGAAGTTTGGGGCAGAAGCGTTTAAAGATCCATATACCTACCTCGGTTTAGACGAGACAGTCCCTGAAGTAGAAGCTTATAGAAGATTTATGACAAGTACAAGGTCGCCAAACCCCGGCTTTAAAGAGGGCATTCGGAACACAATAGGCCATTTCCGAGTTCATGTCTGCCTCCTCTTGAAAGCGAGTCTAAGTGTGAAGTTTTTGTTATGAAAATTAGTTTTCATTCAGATGTAAAGTAGAACTAATTACCATCACAAAAACTTCGCACTTAGACTCGCTTTCAAGATAAGGTAGACATGAATTCGGAAATGGCCTATTATAGCCACCCGAAAGGTCGAAGATATCTGGTTTCGCGAAAAGATGGATTACACGAAGTATCTGGTTTGGAGATATATTGGTACTGCCAATGGCGTGTTCAGAATGACGCCAGGAACATCGCTGGCGAAATCGTACGACCCAAGGAAAAGACCATGGTAAAGTATCTGCCTGCGAAGTGCCAGCGAAATAATACACAATTTTCATATGAACCGGGTAACCCGGCTTGCTCCGTTTCCGGGAGTCAAAAATTATGCCATTTTAGTGATCTCAAAGCGAAGCTATTTTGTCAAAAAAGTTTCGTCCCGTTCACCCAGGCTGGAGTGTTTATATGGGAAAGTTACCGAGCCCGGCTTATCATATGATCAAATCGAAAATTTTACGAAGACAGCAGTGGAAAACAAGCTCGGTTGACTCGGCTCATATGGAGAGGCGCCTAGTTTGGTTTTCGGGTCCTTGGTTGGTTTAAAAACAAAGTAAAAAAGCTCTCACCATGTGGGTTATTATTTCTGAACAGTTAGTATAATGCCGATCCGTTATATAAGTAAAAATGTAAGATATGAATTTTTATTTCACGTGCAAATCTTGTTGTTTAGGTACCACACCGCGCTAAGCAACAAGGGACTCGTTGCTCTTTCCACCCCTTACATAGACGCCTTTGGTGCAGGAGTGGTGATAACCGCTGCCCACACTATTTACCGTGGTGAGACAAACAGCCAGCACACAACAAATGACAAAGTTATTGCCGTTATGGGTGCGGACTTTCCTTTATCATACTTCCAAAAAAGAGTGTGAAACATAGGCTAACCTTTTATCGGAACATGACCATATACAGTGATAGGTCAATGAAATTTCAAATGTAGTTTTTTTCAGGTCATTATTTTTACTATTGTCGGGATGGGGATCGTGATCGTGATCGTGATCGTGATTGCGATCGTGATCGTGATCATTATCATTATTATGTCACTTTTGGTTCATAACCTGGTAAAATGCCGGCGATAACACATTGACTAGCATCCCTCACAGGGTGTTTATCCTATTAATTGGTGAAATGTTTTCAGACTCCTGACAGATACATATCCAAAATGTAAAGTAAACAACTTCGACTGTTTCGTTCTGGATGCAGCTGGATTTCTAATCATGCACCATGATTTCCTTGTGCCTGATATAACCGTCAAAACACTGGAATATGTCCACATCACCGAAAAAGAAAAAGAAGTTGCCGAAGATCTGCTACAGAAAGGTTATCTGGTGAAAGACGAATGCCGCAATTTGGAGAAAATCAAACTACAGAACTTTTACGAGCTTAAGATTCCATTACAAGGCGTAAATACGTTGGACAGTGGAGTCCGTTGCAAGAAGTACCAGCTCTCTGGTGTGGTGGGAACTAATGCATTTTTAGGTAAGAAAGTGAATAATTTTGGTGACCTTGTCGACGCGGCCCACGATACTTTTTGCAGCACAATGAATTTTAATGGCAAGCAAGCAAGTAAGAAAAGCTAAGATAACACTCTTTTGCACTGCACCTGTCAATAACAAGCGAGTCTAAGTTTAGAACCCTAACCAATGAATTTTAAACTGCGGTAAATTCATCTTACAAAGGTCTCCAGAAACAAAACCATTTATTGAACTAGTTTGAAAAGTTTCGTCTTTGATATAAGGTTTTTAGGTTTATCTGTTTTTTTCTTTTCATAATTATGATTTACATCAGTGTAAGATACTATTAGCTTTTGAAGCTCAGAGTTGCCATGTGTCATTGGAAGGGGAAGTAATGGCAGTTAATGTGGACTGGGTATGTGATGTGTTTAAGAATCGTTCGGAACCGTCATCATCGCCGTTATGTTGCATAGTTGATCATAAAAGAAAAAAAACAAAGTTTTCTTGATCCTGTCATTCAACGAGGTCGCTACCGTCGGTCTTTGTTATTTGAATCTCCCGGGAATGCTTGCAAACCACCAATTGGTGCGGGTACTGCTCTAAAAATATAGTTTACATAGCTTCGCTGAAAAACGTTGTCTTTTTGCCTTTTTCTTCCTTCGCAGCACTCTATTTGTCCTGTGCCCGCAACAGTCGTTCCATCTGAGCAAGTCAATGATCCTTCCGTAAGTGGCTTAGAGAAATGCTTTGACCCAAAATGCAACGAGAAGACAGATTCAGGGTCATGTGACGGGGTAGTGGGTTGCTATTGGTGCGTTAGAGACGAAAACGACACTTCACTTTGCAACAGATACTGCGCTGATATCAACACCTGTTATGGTGGCAAGGAAGGTAGGTTGCATTAAATTTCTTCCTGGTCAATTTGTATAAGAAGCAGTTCTGTTATCGGATGCAACGACTCACTCAGGGGCTTTGAGGTCACCTTCTTTTATGAAAGAATTGGGGGCTTTTCTTATAATCTTACCGTAAATTCTTCAGCATGTAATGTAAATTAGAACAAAATATGTATTTTTACTGGGTGTGATCCAGTTAAAGTAGCGAAGAGGTCATCATTACGAAAGTAAATCTATCATATCGAGTGATAATTTCTACAAGTAAAATTTTACGAGACATGTGGTTCTGGATCAGTCGAAATTGCCATTAGTGATAGGAATTCTCTTGTCAGGTGAAATCCACTGACTTGATTGTTCAGTGTAAATAAAAGGATATTGCTTTATCTATTTCTTCAGGCACAAGAGCTCCTGAAAGGAGCCGTGATGCCCCTAAAGACCCCGACAACGATGAGGATGACGACAACACTGGAGGACTGTCGGGTAAAGCCATTGCTTGGATCCTCTTTGGAGCTTTAATTGGCATACCTACTATTATAATTTTATGTAGAACTTGGTATAAGCTATGTTAGATACCGGTACTTTACATCAGAATCCCTATGTTGGCTCTAAGAGAGTGCGAGTGCCTTACAAATGTAAATTTGTGAATCAACGGCATTTTGATGGTGTTGCTTAACAAATTGCAATATAATTTTTTTCACCGTTAAAAGGTTAAGTACTGTCCACTTACTAACATACAAATAATCACCCAAAATCCCTGTGGTGGGAACATGCCTAAGTTAAGCGTTGAAGTTTTGGCCGAAGTAACACAGGATCCCAACTCTCGGAAAGAAAATTGATGTCTGGAAACAGTGTGAATTATTGGTAGTTTTATTCCTTAAATTACTTAATTGTCGTAGGCAATCACTAAACCACCTTGTTTTGTTGAAAAACCTACACAGTAAAAGAGGAATTTGTCTGAGGCTCTCACTACAGGAATCCCAAACCACGGGTGCCCAATAGGCTTAGATAAATTCTGCTTGTAAAATGGCTTTTACTGCTCGAAATTCTGCTCGTACACCCTTATTCTGCTCGGTATCAGGGCCGTATTAATTTTCACAAATACAGAAGGGAGCCTGTGCCTAATCCCTAAGAAGTAATTAGGTATTCATTATGCCTGGCAAAATTCTAATTCATCCTACTTTAGGTCAAATTAGGGAATTTAAGAAACGACGACGGCTACGACTACGACAACGCCACAAAGCAATAATATCATTGGCTAAAAAAGCATAAATAATCGTGCTGCACGTGCAGCACGGATTTTAGCAAGTATCTTTGCGGTCCTCTGCATAACGACGACGTGAAATCACCAAATTTGAAGTTTTGACGACAACGTGAGCATGCAAGAGAGAATCTTTCATTCTCTATTTTAACTCTGAAAACGCTCGTACCAATTTATTTTTAGGATACGTCGCCCACATTGTAGGACGTGAAAGAGACTGAATAATCACGAAAGACTTATGATAAAGGAGAGTCATATTTTGAGGTGCCGTTTTCGTCGACCGTCGCCGTTGTAGATCTTAAATTCCCTATTATCAATCAAACACAAGGTATTTTCCATTTGTTTTTTATTTAGTTTTAAATTTTTCTTTCAAGTGTTATGCACATCATTAGTGGCGCTGATTTCC
This sequence comes from Montipora foliosa, assembly GCF_036669935.1. Classification (NCBI taxonomy): domain Eukaryota; kingdom Metazoa; phylum Cnidaria; class Anthozoa; order Scleractinia; family Acroporidae; genus Montipora; species Montipora foliosa. Next base: position 1,671,983 of record NC_090870.1, on the reverse strand, counting down.
TGCTCGAAAATCCCTTATTCTGCCGCCAGAATGCTGGCCTCAAAATCGCTTGTTCTGCTCGAAGTTCTGCCGGCAGAATTTATCCAAGCCTAATGCCCACACCACCGGATTACATTCTCCAAAATGTAGCCTAAGTAATTGACTTTTTTCATGTAATATGAAATGTGAATTTCTTTTTCTCATGATATTTGAAAGAATGTGACAGACCTGTACGGTCTCCGCCCTTTTGTGGGTTTGTGGTTACAGATTATTATGAAACCTTCAATT